>NC_052057.2:14221766-14481766 GCF_903992535.2 Arvicola amphibius | reverse complement strand
TACTCCCACTCCCTCCCTCTCCAAGCCAAAGAGCTATTAGGGTTCCCTTCACTATTGCCTTTTGTTTTTTAAGTTCAGACTTAAATGCTTTATTTTGAGTTTACATTGGGGTTTTAATTGCATTAAAAGTGTTTGCCAGCTCTACTATGTCCTTTCTCCAACACAAGACCTTACCTGTTAAAAGTTAAATACTAGGAAATGCTATCAGTATTTGCTATATGACTCTATCTGTACTTAAGTTCGCTGAATTTTCTGTGCATAAAAAACTGGAAAATAACATATTATAAAGAAAAATTCAACTAATTAACCGATTTGACACTGATTCTAAAATATGAAAGGCACGTCTTATATTTATGAGTTTCCCTGTACTTGTTTTGTATAGATGAATCAGTCACTTTTAGATTCTTTATTATTGTTTGCGCCTAAATTTTTTTTCTTGTGGATTATATTGAATTCTATTAAATTAACCTTTCCCTGAAGATGATTAATGTGTAAGCTACATTTATTTTATTTCACATAATTAGTCTAGCTGCAAATTAAAACTTGAGATACACTGGTATGAACTTCTGTATCTGAAAGGATAATAATCCTTTATTTCAAATCTAGAAGCCACTAGTAATTCACTCTGTCACATCATCTACACAATTCATATCTCAATTTTTCAGTGTGCTGATATGCAGCACAAGGTTGAAAGCATTGTTCAAATGTAGATAAATATTGTCTATCTGGCTTCCCTTATCCACTCTGTTATCTCAACAAAGCTATTGTATTAGCATAGCAAAAGCTGTACCTTGCAATTTCACTTTGCCTGTTATGCATTCCTTTCCTTTGAGTGTTCTTAAATCAATAGCATATTATGTTCGGGAGTATTGTGTCTGAGATGGAAGTCAGGCTGTATACCATAATTTCTCCAGGTAACTTTTGTGCCTTACACTCCTCCAATTTGAGTACTTGCCATGGTCCTTCCACAGAGCTCAGTTGGTTCTCCACTTGCTGATATCCCTAGCACATGTTAAGGGGCCTTCATTCATAAGCCATTCACGAACTCTTTTCACTCTATTAGAGTTATCTAAAGATACGTCTTTTAGTCAAAGGAAACAGATAATTCAAAGTTTAGTTTTAGATTTTGCCTCCTTAAAGTTAAGTACTTTTTTCCAATGAGGTTGTATGTCAGAAAATGAATATTAAATTTTTCAGTTCGATCCTTTTTTTTTTAATTTTGACTTGAAGAATATCTCACTTTGGCTCTTCTTTTCCTGTGCGTGTTCGGAAATGTTCTGGCTATACGTGCTCAGTTTTTTAAATAGTCTTAACATGTAGATGGGACTGGCCTGGAAGTTACTAGTGTAGCTCAGGCTACCCTCTGTCTCCCCACATCATTCATATAATGACGCATCGTATAATGGCACACCATGTCACTCTATACATAAGACAACACACCCAGCTTTCTTAGCATCCTTTTAAAGAAGATAACTGAAAGCAAATTTAACTTCTAGTGTGCGTTGATACAACAGCTTGGGTTTTCCAAATGTTATTCTTATACTTAATTTAATATTCATTTAAGGGTATTAATTATGTTTTAATTACTTACAAACATAATGGTCTTTCATTGCACTTTATCTCTAATGAATTTATTTGGTATAAGAATAGTGGCTTTTGAATTCTTTTTCCCCTAATGTTCATTCAAAAATGCTCTATCCGCTTGGCTCTATTTTTTTCTTTTTTTAACTTTGAATATTTTTGTTTCCAAAAAAAACTCAGGCAACTAATGCTAAAGTTATTCGTGGAAGTGGTAGATCGTGAAAATGTGGACACAGTGCGACAGCCCTAACAGACTGAAGGCAAGCTGCAAGCTTGTTTGTTTAGGTTAGAACTCAAGTCTTTTGTCACAGCTGACCGATAAGAAATAAAGTAAATTAGCCTTAATTTCCTCTTTCCTCCCTTCCTCTCTAATAATCCTCTAATCAAAGTGAGATTGTGAATAATGGAGACTAAAGGGAGAGGCGGTTCCAGCAATGTTCTCAATATTTTACGTATTTTAACTCCAGTGAATCCTCAGAAGCTCTGAGTTTTGTGATATTATACTATTCCTGTAATGTATGGGGTACTGGCCACAGGACACAGTCTTAATCACTGTCTATAAAGCTAGTAAGTGATGAAGATTCTCCTTAAACAGTCATGAATCACAAGCCTTACTCTTAGTGTTTAAAAAATAACATAGTTAAGGGTATGAGGAACGGCTGACAGGAGAAGGGCCCTTTCTGTAAATGCAAGAGGGGAGGAGTCCAAATCTCCACAGACATGTAAAAGCCGAGAGTGGCTGTGCCTCCTGAGACTCCAGCTTTGGGGGACAGAGACAAATGGATCTCAGGGGTTCCTGATGGCCAGCCTAGACTAAAAGGCAAGCTTCGAGTTCAGAGAGACCTTGTCTCATTGGTAAGATGATAAGTGATAGAGGACGTTGCCCAGCATCCCTCTCTGGCTTCTGCACCCATGTGCATGGGTACACATTCTCCTACATGTACACAGCCATCACACACACAGAGAATATGACTTCACTCTTCCTTTCTCCATGCTTTGTCTTCCTCTCTGAATCTTGCATCCCACCTCCTAAGCGTCTGTGTGCTACAGTGTTCGTGTCCTTACTTGGAGCTCTTCCCATATTGTGTTTTGTCATTTGGTGTTCTGGAATTCCCAGATGCAGTACTCCCGGCACAAGCACGTGTTTCAGCAGGGCATCAGTGGCCTTTTCCTAGCATCTGTATCTGCTCTTCTCTCATCTTTTCTTTTTTCTGCCCAGTCTGTGTGAACACTTTCAGTGTCCCACCTAGCTCTAGTATTTCAGGATCTATATTAGAGCCACACTTAGCATCTCATTTCTCAGACTCCCTGCTTAGAGATTTTGCCCATCCCAGCACTCTGTGGTTCTTAGTCTTCCATATTCAAAAGAACTGTCACCCCCCACTCTTCCCGTGTACTGTGAGTCAGCGCCTAATCAGTGCCAGAGAAAAGCGCAAGTGTTTGGAGCTCCTCCATATCTGTAAAAGAAGACTGGGGTAACTGTAAAGAAAGCCCAGAAGCTGGACATGGCCACGCATGCCTCTCTTTGAGGCACTTGTTGAGGTAAAAGAGGGGGATGTAAAGAACAAGGCCGCCCTTGGCTACACAGTGAGATTGAGACTGTCTGAGATACAGGAGATCCTGTCTAAATCCATAAATAAGGACTAACTAACCAGGTAACCTGGAGGGTGCCTGGGTATCCTTTAGGAGTCAATGTTTGTCCAGTTGGCATGTTAATATCAGGCTAAACAACTAGAAAGCTTGCTTTCGGTGGCCTCGATTCTGAGTTGGCTACCTGTTGTGACGTGCTGTAATGGCGTATATTTAAGTACTCAAGAGAACTTCCTACTTTGACTTACCATATTAGGAAGTTTCACTACAGAATTTAAAATATTTCCTTAGGAAAGTTGTGTTTGCTGTGTATCAGATGTGACATTCCTGTGTGTTTTATAATGCAGTATATTTGAAATGTCAGTAATTGTCTTTCTAGTACATTAGCTGTAACACTGGAGTGTTATATTCTTAAGAAAACCTACTTAACCTGAACACATTGCTGTACGATATATTTTCCTTAGTCGTTAATGAGTCAAAAGTCACTCCAGACCACTTGGTCCTTTATCAAACCATGTATTTCCCTCAGCAGTAAGTGACTTTTTTCGTTTCTTGATGCCGTGACTGCAGCAATGTGGTTGTGAAATCTTATTAGCCTTTTCTCGTACACGTCATTTTGTCTGTGTTATATGACATAACATTAGCTATAGTCAGTATGTGCTAATTATTTTTTAACAAAGAGAAAATTTTTTCTTATTTTCTCTTTTGAATAGTGCTGTAGTGCATTTGAGGATGTAGTCATTGCAGTGCTGGCTTTCATAAATATAATTTACTTATTTTAAGTATATTACAAATTTTGACCATGTTTACATACATCTTCAGAACTGCTTAGTACTGGTGATTATTCTTGGCATATTTTTGTATCACATATTTAGCTGTGCTCTTTTGATCATATTATAGCTTTTTTCTACCAGTTGTGTGCATTCATGAAATACAGTTATACTGACATCTGTGTGACCCTTGATAGGCCTCCAGTAATCACCATCATGTATTTCCTTACCAATTTAAATAGTTCTCTTCATACAAACTTAAATTTCAATACTAATTCAAAGCTACAGCCTTTGTATTCAATTAGCCATTTTCCGTATAAATTAAACATTAGGAAGCAGACATTCCTCTTGAATGCTCATCAGTGTATTTCAGGAAAGGCGGTGCAGCCTAGGGAGTCAAGCACGCCCTTGTGGCCTAGTGTCTTCCAGCCAAGAAAAGAGAGTGAGATAGAATCTGCTTTGCCATGTCTTGGCTCTACGTTTGAATAAAACTTAACCTCACTGTGACTCTGTAGTAGGGAAAATAATAAAATTTGCCCAGATTGTTATAAAATGACATGTCATAATTAGAAAGTATTTCATTACTACATAGGACTATAAGCTATTATTGTTACTTAGAGTTGCCACACAAGAGTATAATGCTGTACTTATTATGTCATATATTTTTTCATTGACCTTTTAGAAATTTTTATTATTTAAAAATATAATAGATTTTTATTATTATTTAAATTTTAATATTATTTTAAAATATCATAGATGGGCAAGATGACTCAGTGGTCAAAGGCACTTGCTTCCCAAGCCTGTCGACCTGGCTTTGGCTTCTGTAATTAGTGTGAAAGCAGAAGAGAAAGAAGCAGCTGCCCAGAACTATCCTCTGACCTCCACGTGCTCATTGTGGTGTGCTCATGACCACACATACACAACATACACACTAAATCACTTTTAAAATTTAAGTGTGTGTGTGTGTGTGTGTGTGTGTGTTTACCTAGTGGTCACTAAATGTGAGGTACTGCCTTGTGCCATGTGAACAGATCTTGAGGGAAAAAAATCAATTCCCTAGCATAAGAGCTTACATTGTACAACAGGAAGAGCCAAAAGAAAATCATGAAAAGAAAGTAATAAAGTTTAGAAAATTTAAATAGAGGTTAGTGTCTTCTCATCTTTTATGACCTTAGGGGATCTCTTTAAGCCCAGTTTTCCCATCCATTAAGGAAAGTTTGATCTTATCTGCCATCTAGTTATATAATTAGTGTAGTGTGAAACTGTTACAGGATCAGTTATTGCTTTTTTCTATTGTAAATTCTAGCAATTTTTGCATAATTGCAGTAGAGTACATTGAGGAACCGGAAATGACTGTGGCTCTCTGGCTGTCATGGACGGTGTACCAGTTTCAGGAAGTAGTGATAGTGAGCATGAAGGGACAGCAGAGAGATGTGACAGTCTGGACTTGTGAACTGAATTCTTTGGAGATGACTGCAGTAGGATGCCTTTCAGTTGTCTTGTGTGCCTTTAAGTCTGACTGACTTTACTGAAACCACAGGACTCTTACATTTCATTCCAGGGTCAGGATAAAATTTATTTACCTAAGTTTTCTGTATTTTTACAGCAGTAGTTAAATCCTAGCATGGGAACAAAATTATTTAACCAAAGTCCTAACCTGTGAGAACAAATTATTAAATCAGTCCTGCAGAATGACTTTATTTGGTCTTGAAGTTAGCTCAGAGAAGCTCGTCTTGATGTTTGTGCCACTTACCTTAAAAAGAAAGTTTGTTTAAAATTCCCATTACTAATTAGAGATTTTTATTTTCTCGGGTAGCAGGAATTATAGTGTTAGTTATAGTCTATTTAATTCTGTACAAAATTATACTTAAAGATACTTTTACAATATCCCAAACATTTTAGTATAAAAATTGGAAAATGTATGTTATATTATTTCTTTACATTAAAAATAAAATATCTACTACAAAATCTAGCTCTCTATAAAATTAATTAAAATTTGGTCTAACACTGCAAATCTAACCCCAAGGCTTAAAGGGGGTAATTTTTTTTTTCAGTAAAATTCGTTTGGGTAAACTTTTCTCAAAATAAGAAGAAAAGTACCCAAAAGTTCATATTATTAGGTAACTTAAAACTTTCATTTTACTTTTTTTAGTTGTAAAAAATTTTTATTTGTAATTGTATGTATGATAATATTCTTTGTATGGGTATATGTATATGAGTGCACATGCCCTCAGAGGTGGTCAGTCACTGACCTGGAGAGGTTAGGTTTAGAGTAAGAGACTGGGGAGTCAGATGGCTAAGGGAAGGGAGACAAAACAGAGAGTTGTAGCTGGATGGCGGGAGAGAGCTGGGGTGGATGGATCAAGTGGGGAAGAGGACAGGAAGGGAATATGGGGAGAGACAACTGTAATTAAGGGCCATTTGAGGGGTAGTTTGAAAGCACCAAATGAGTGGGTGGGGGGAGGAAAAGGAAGCATGTCTGCTCCTAGGTGTGGTGAGGAGCAGGTTTACTGTAGACATGTGGGAGAGCAGAGGCAAGGACAGGGACATCTGGGAGAGTCCAGAGTGGATAGGACCAGACTGAGGGAGAGGGGAGGAGGGAGACCAGGTACAGCAGCCAGGAGCACTAAAGGCACAAAAGGAGTGGGCAACCAAAATGTGTGGATTATATGAGGAAGAGCAGCCAGCTCTCTGAGTTTAGGGTAGGGAGTGCGCCAGGCAGGAGGGTCCTGTAACAGGTAGGAACTGAGGGATTGCAGGGGAACTTGGGCAGCATGTCTGCCTTGGTGTGTTGAGTAGGCACCCCAGCCGTTTGTTCTTCAGTGAAGCCTAATAAATCTATAGGCTCTTCCTAAAATATAAAGGTATAGAAAGGCTATCTAACTGAAATTGCCAAATAACTGGGGAGACAGAGCCCTAGCTAGCCAAATGAAGTTTCCAGTCTATGGATTAGGTTACATCTAATTGAGTTGTTGGCCAAAGGGGTCTCAGGAGCCCCCAAACAGTTCACAAGCTCTTGTCAAAACTATAGGTGCTCTCCACAAACTGGCAGCAAGGTCCCATTGATGAGGACAACACCTGCATAACTCATTGAACATGGAGATGTCAAGACAGTGCCTACATAGAGCCTTCACCCCTGTTACAGCGTCTTTGGTACAGGAAGTTACCGCATGCTAGTAAAGGAGAAACATAAACACCAACTGAGCCACAAACACTTTGATCTACAGTGGTGTCCTACCTGCAAGATATGCTAATGCAATGGTGGCTCAAAGCTTGTAGGAGTAACAAACCACTATCTGATTTGACTTAAGGCCAGCTCCACAAGATGGAACCCAATCCCAACACTGCTTGTGTGACCAAGAATCTGATACTAGGTAGTTCAGGGACCTGGCGCAGAACTAAATACTACTGGTCTAACTGAAAGAATATAGCAATAAAATGACTCCTAATGACATTCTGCTACATTAATAGATCAGTACCTTGCTCAGACAAGTAAAACTAGTAAAAATGTTTTTTTAAGAAAAAATGGGTATTACCTGTTTCTAAAAAAAAATAATCACAAGTATGGATAATCAAAAGAAAGTGAAATGGTTTAGACATTTAAAATGGTATATACTGAATACTTGTGATTATTATTTTTTTAGAAACAGGTAATACCAGAAAGACAAGACCCAGAAAGACAAATATAATCGGTACTCACGCATAAGTGGCTTTTAGACATAAAGCAAAGAAAACCAGCCTACAATTCACAATCCCAGAGAACCTAGACAATAATGAGGACCGTAGGAAAGATGTACATGGATCTAATCTACATGGGAAGTAGAAAAATACAATGTCTCCTCAGTAAATTGGGAGCATGGGGACCATGGGAGAGGGTAGAAGGGAAGGGGAGAGGAAGGGAGGGGAGAAAAAGATATACCTCAATAAAAACTATTTAGATAAAAGGATAGTTCAACAGCTTCTAGTTTGGAGTGATAAAAGGGGCTCAAGGAGAGTAACTGGGAGGAAGGGTTAGAGGGAATAAAGGGAGAAGCAAAGTGATATAGTTTTATTTCAATTAAAACATTAAAAATAAGTTAAAGGTACGTTGTATGATTTAGCAATTTCATTCATATGTATTTAACCCAAGTGATATATTGAATACATCTTATAGAGATGTGCACATACATTCACACACATTATTTTTTTGGGTAACAGCTTTTCGGTGGTCACAAATGGACAAAATCTAAATAAATACCATGGACAGATTAATAAATGATAAGCATTATATCCATGCAATAGAATACATCTAATCAATAAGTAGAAATGAACTACTGATAGTTTAGAATGAATGAGCCTGAAAACATTCTACTAGATTAGAGAAGACAAATAGAAAAGACTAGACACTGTATGACTTCCATGAATACCCAGAATAAAAAACACATGTCTATAAATCTCATGACTGATTAGCTAAGGTAGGAACAGGGAATATTTTTTTAAAAAAATATCCTGGTGATGATGAAAATGTTCTGAAACTGGACTGTGATAATGATTGCTGCAATTCATTAGCTTGGGCTGGAGGTATGACTTAACAGTAGTGTGCTTGCTTAGCATGACCAAGACCCAGGGCTTCAGCTCCAACACTGCTGGGGTGGTGGTCATTGTATTGTACACATGAAAGGAGTAAACCAGGCAGCATATGAGAGTCCACCTCAGTAAATTAGTATAGGTAATTTTGATTTTATACTTGATTGAACTGAGGAGCTTAGGCTAGTGGTGGGTAACTGTGTCCTTTCCTCGCAATTGTATAAACTGTTCCTGCAATCACTGTCCTCTAGTCATCTAGACATAGTAGTACTTAGCATAGTTAGCCATTTATTTCAGTCCACAAGTACTTAGTGAGTGCCCGCTGCATGCAAGACACTGTTGTGGTCTTGGGCTGCAGGTGGGAAACAGTGTATTGGAACAACATCCTAGTGGTGAGCATGTTTATGAACAAACATGCAGATGATGACAGGTGTTGGGGAGAGCAGTGGAACATAGCAAGGGACAGACTGGAACAGGGCTTTTCTGTGTAGGACCTTCCGGAAAGGCTTGTAATATGACCCTGGAGCAGTTTGTACGGAAAAGTAAGGGCAACTTGCAAAGTTTTCTTGACTTACTTGCTTAACAAATCCCACTCCCGTAAATCTATATTGTTAAATTTTAAATTGCTTTGTGTCATATCTGATACATCCTCAAAATAAGAGACATACAGTATGCAAATAGTGTAGTTGTATCTTTGGCAACTGATAATAATAAATTTGTTTTGCTTGGCATCTTAGAGTTCTAACCACTGTGGCAATGCTTGGTTTTTGTCCACTGTGTTACAACCGAGGGAAAAGTGAAAGCCACAGATGTAAGCAAAACACAAGAAGAAAAAGTAAAGCTAGAAATTTGTGCATGATATAGAATTGTAGATCAGTTCCTACATGGTTGTTTTATTTTTTAAAAAAAAAAAACACTATTTATAACAGATTTTTTAAAATCCATTGAAATAAAATCATATCAGTCAAACCAAGCAATTGCCTTGTTGGCATATAGATCAGATTATCCATAAGAGCTTTTAAATATATCTCGGCTGTGTTTTAAAAGTATACTACCCAGGCCCCACTGCAGCACAAACGAATGAAGATGTTGTGGTTGTTACACTGCCTGCCAGCAGCAAGCCAGAGACAGATGTTTGTGAGTAGTTGCTCTGTATCATTCCTTTGTAGCAAATATCACAAGGCTGTGTGCTCTAGTTTTACATTGAGATTGTCTTTAATACTTTCGAGTTATTATCTCCTCTAAAGATTTTAGTTTTCAAAGCATGCAGTAAAGTATATTATATCCTTACAGTGTTGCCTGCTTTTTTGCTTTCAAAAGCTTTGCTGCAAAGAGCTTAATAAAGTTTGATACCCCATTTTACTCCCAGATATGCCTTAACAAGTCAAATAGAGTCTACCCCTGAGAAGTTGCCAGGCCCTAAGCAAACCAAGGAGATTGGTAGAACTGCTCCATCTCAAACTAAAGAGAACTAGAAATCAAGCACAAGAAGGTGATACATTTTAATTTTAAGCTTGTATGTGAACAGTGTGTTGAAAGCTTCTTGAAAGTGTAGACCAGTGACCTGCTGCTTTGTGTGTCCCTTTCCCTCTGAGGACTGATGACTTCCCAACAGTTACCAGTAAGTGATAGTGTGTTTCTCTAAAGGGCGAACTGTGAGAAGACAGCCGCGTGCTCACACGTCCATTTTGCTGTGTCCAATACAGAATGGTTTCCTTTGTAATTTAAAAATGGAAGATAATGATTCCCTAGGGATCCTAAGTCAGAGGGCTGAGGTGTCTTTGCCTACTTTGGGGTGGAAGGAACAAGGTTTCAGCACGTTGTCCAGCACAGGGAGCCCATGGGCTCAGCAGCCCTCCCTCTTCAGCGTACGCCTCAGACCACCCAGCTGAAGTTCATGTTTTAAAAGTCGGCCTTGGACAGTAGCAGTGTAGTAAGTAGGCCCAGCAACCCTTGAGTATTGTAGCACCCACTTCATGACTGAATGCTCTCATCAGTATTTTTGTCCTCGGATTTGTTCAATAATTATGATAAATAAAACTACCAATCAGCAGATGGGAAAAAACAGGTTGATGTAATTTTTTAATGATCTTGTCCAGAAAATATTCAAAAATTGGAAATTTTAAAATTATAAATATATTTTTATTACTGCATGATTTGATGTGATTATGTATAATAATCTGATTTCTCTCTTTATAATCTTAATTCAAGTACATTCTTCAACTCCTTAAAGTATCCTGGGCATACATTCCATTCTAAGGGTTTTTTATTTAATTTTAATCTCCCTGTCCTTCCCTCCCTCCCTCTCCTTTCCTCCTCCTCTCTCTCTGTCTCTGTCTCTGTCTCTGTCTCTCTCTCTCTCTCTCTCTCTCTCTCTCTCTGTGTGTGTGTGTGTGTGTGTGGTGTGCACGTGTGTGCGTGCGTGCACAAGTATGTGCAATTGGGTGTGTTTTAGAACATTTGTAGTCAAATCCATGCTCTTATAAGGAACTTGTGGTATTTTGCTCTGGTTTTATGCCTTATCGTTGTCTTCTTACTTTTAAGAAATAATCTATTCTATTAAAAGAGCCCTTGGACTTTTCAACAGATGGAAGTTATCTTGGATCAAAACAAAGCTTCTGTTTCAATGTATTCCTGCCCGAAGGCAGGAGACTGGACCAGAAGACATATGCAGGCCCCTTGACAGACCTGTGTTTTGTGTGCTGTTTAGTGGGCTGAAATAGAAGGAGCTTCTAGTGTCATCTAAGCAGCGTTAGCAGCTATAGACATGCTTTGTAAGTTATTTTTGCTTTTGTATTGAAAAAGTGGCCTTAGACGGTGGTGAGCAGTGCAATACTTTAAAGCTATGCTTCCCAGCCCATGAGAAAAACTTCCTATTTCTTCACTTTGCAGTGATGGTGCACCAGCATCGTTACTGGAATTGTGTTGCCAAATCAGGTGTGAGATTAGTTGTTGGATGTTACATGTAATCTGCACAGAAATCAAATTATTTAACCTCGAAGCCCACAATACCTCCTCCTGCTGGTTTGCTGTTAAATATTCAGTATTTTCTTGTCATGAATACAAATGGTGGACAAATTAGAATCTACAGACAGCTGACCTGAGCCTCAGATTAGAGACTGAGGGGCTTGTGCTGTTTTAAATGTTTTAATTATCATACTCCCAGTAGCCAGTTGAAGGACACACAGAAAATCATTTTTTAACAAAAGAAAAAGCAAGGCTCCTCCTCCTCCTCTTAGTGCAAGGGTTTGAGTCTAATTGTGTTGCGCTTCCATTAGAGCGATGCTCATCTGCTGCGTGGTCTCAGGTCTATTAGTGGAGTCATTTTTAAACGCCAAGTATCTCCAGTGATGTTTTCTCATGCTGCTTTTGCCTTGTCGGAAGGATGATGTATAGTCCTCATTTTATTTTGGACAATGGATCTGTTTTTGTGTGTGGAGTCTAATTTAGACAACAGGTCTGGTAGCTTACATTGAATGAGGTGAAATGTGTAGAATAATGGACTGATTTCTACATAACAGCTTTTATTTACATTGTGAAAGAAAGAAGCTAGGTGAAATAAGCTACAAACAATTGTTCTGGGAATAAAAGTATTTAATGTGTGCTAGTTTGAGTTTTATTTTTGAATAAATAAAATTTTATAGCTTAATCAAAACTTTTACCATTTAAAGTAATGGGAAGGTTGTAATATAATTAGACTGTTATGGTAGTTTATAAAATATTAATGGATATTTAAAGAGCAAAACAATTTTTAAAAGAAAAAATGTCGAGTAATTTTATTAACATTTTTATCAGTATTAATCTGGTATCTATAGTCTTGCATTTGCATTTTTGTCCCTTGTATATATGTTGGTGTAATGTTGATTTGATTAGTTATGCCTGGCTAGTAAGCGGTGAAACATTTTTATATACTCTTGGGAAATAAATTTGGCAGAAAATCAGCATGAGTAGATTTAATTATCACTCTGAGACCTTTCCCTTTTCTAGCCTAGTGATCCTGAAACTCCATGTGTCTCCCTGAAATCTGTGTGGACGCTAAGCTTCGCTTCCCAATTTGTTCTTCCATGCAATGATAAGCCAAGCAATTACTGGTTTATTGATTTTTCATCATGGCAAATTTAAAGTTGATTTTTTCCTGAAAAGGCAGGGGTGATTAAGTGTTTCCCCTCGGTTTAGTACAAGAGAGCTGTGTGGCAGAATCTAATATCCTGAGGTCAACCTCTGCAGGCAGATAATACGGTGTCTTGGCCACGTGCTAAAGAGAGAAATCAGGACTACAGATGTGATAGGATATGTGTGGAGACAGTTTAATTTGCTCCATTTATATGAACAAGTCACGTGGCACATGCTTGGAAAACACCATTTTCAATGGGCTCAGAAGTAAGGCCCACGTGGGCAGAGAGAGTGAGTGAGTGCGGGCAAGGACAGTGCTATTGGTCGTTAGGGGAATTTCACTACCATTTTTAAATGAAAATAGCAAACTATTGAAATATAGGGTTTTCAAAACATGGAGTGAAATCCACATTTATTATCGGGACAATTTGCTGGACTGTAAAAGGCAGAAATAAACTGTGGTGTAAGGAAACGGTGATTAAGCTGTGCACACTAGTCTTAAATATGTATACATGATCATCTCTTCAGGCGGTGTTCTGGCAGAGTATACTTTATGCTCTATGAAGATACAAATTTCCCACAAAATATTCCGTGCTTGGCTCCAAAATTATTTTTAAACACCATGGACAATTTTTTAAATAATAATTTTTAAATTGCTTATATATATATGTTTATAAATCGGAATATAAATAAAGAAATAAGCATGGTTATGAGAAACTTAAAACATAAAAATGGTAGAAAGTGCATCAATAACTTGAATGAATATTTGCCATAGTTTTAATGTAAAATTCAAAAGGTCTAATTTTAGACTCTGGTACAACTAAATGTATTTGTTAATCAAACTAGAAGATACAAGTTCTCCAGTTGCTTGTTTATCTGAATCTTTTATATGGCACTAAATATCATACCAAAAATTTCACAAATGTAATGCACTCCCAAATCTCCGAGGTCCTTTCCCAGCGAATTGTGCTCTCCTGATCAAGTCCCTTCTGTGCACTGGAAGGAAGCCTATGCCTCTAGGCCTGGGTTACACATTCCACTGAGAAACTCCCTTCTGCTCACTCAAGTGTGCGGGCTCCGTGTGTGCCCTTTCCCCTCACGTCTGACAATGACTGTCGAACCACATACTTAAAATTGGTGCCTATGTCATCTCAAAATCTATTTCTAAATACTTGCAATTTGTCATCAATGTACATAAGCACATCATTTTCCATATAAGCTGACTCATAGATCAGATAGTTGTGATTGTCACTGACTTTAGTTTTTTATTTAAAGATGTTTTCCTCTGAAACAGTAAATAATAGGAAAACATTCTGGTTTCAGTGAAAAAAACTTTCTCAGTAAATATGTCCGTATCATATAAAATATTCATAGAATACTTAAAAGAATTTAGTGAGAAATGCTTATTTATGAACATCAAAGAAAATAATCTTGTCTTATTTAAGTACTTAACTATTTAGTAGCCACCCTGCCCATCATTTCCCTGGGTTTTTAATCCGTATGGCAGTGTGTGCCTGTCTCTTCCCCAGAGCTATCGTTAGTATTCTCAGACTAAGACAGTGCCAATGTATTACTCCTTAAAGCATCGTTCCTATCCCAGCTTTCAAATAACCTTTAGCTGACCTAATCACTAACTGATAAATCACAGTCTGGTGTCTGCTGTCTGACTTTTAGTGTTGATTGAGCTGTAGTGACCTCTTTTAGTTAATGGTTGTTCAAAAAGAGAGGTCAGGATGGAAACATGATCCCTGCCTTGTTTTTTCATCCATACCCTTCTGTTAGCAAAATCTCCTATCTGTTGCTGACACCATGTTAAATGCTTAGTACTATGAAGATAAATTAGACAAGCTGCTTAGTCTTTAATACATACACATATATATGTATATATATATATATGTATATATGGTTTGTGACCATTGGAAAGATATGCCACGTGCATAAAGTGTGAAACGATGTAGAAATAAGCTTTAGTAACAAAATGCAGGTAGACTGCTTGTGAAAAGGGAAAGATTACTTGTAGGCAAGAGAATTGGGGAATGCCTTGAAGAAATTGCTTACATTTTTCAAATCTGTCAATAGGACCAATCCTGGATAAACATATACAGTAGATGGTAACAGGGGATGGGGAAAAAACTATTTTGCTTTGTGTTTTTGCTTATTCCAACTTCCTCTGCTAAAATTAATTCCTGACCAGGTTATATAATTATATCCTCACAATAGCCCTGTGAATAAGCAGTGTTCTTGTTTTATATAAACTGGGCAAGTTAAGTGATTTACTCAAGATCCTACAGATAATAAGTAGTAGAACTGGAACCTGAAAATTCTCCTTCTACCCTTATATCCTAGATCCCTTTTTATTGTTTTTATTGTGTGATTGTTTGGGGTTTTTTTTCTATTTTGCAATTATGTAGCATACATAGCAATTGGATCTAGATCTTGACTTCCACAGCAACCAATTCTGAAACTACCAGTGCTTCCAAAAACAACCTGAATCAAAATAACCTGAGAATAATTTTTTACCACGTCTAGATTTCTAACGCATTGCACTTTTTATATAGAAGAATTTGATTCCAAAACTTGCATGTGTCTAAAGTGTCTCTGGTGATTGCTGTTTGCTGCATGCTCTTCTGCATAAATGCATGCTGGAAAGAGCTCAACCAGCATGACTCACCACATAACATAAGAGTGAATGGCTCTGTGTGTAATTTTTTTCCTTTTTTTCTTATTTCTTCCTTAAGAATTTTTTACAATAGATTTTGATCATATTTAACCCTCCTTCTACTCTTTCCTGATCCAGCCCCCTTCATCACACACCCAAATCTGTGTTCTCTCTCTTTATTGTAAGCTCATCAAGACCAGTTTCTGCTGCCCACACTCTTGGATATGGCCCCTTCCTTTGGAGTGGCCTGGTCTAGGGAGCCACACCCCAAAGAAAACTGATCCCGTCCTTTTAGAACCCATCACTGGTTGTTTGAATATTTAACTGTATAATTTTATGTTTTTTCTAGTTTATTTTTATATAAATTTTTTCATGCAATTTATTTTGTTCATATTCCTTCCTCCCCAACTTGCCTGAGATCCTCACCATCTCCCTACCCAACAGCTTCATGTTCTTTCTCTCTCAAAAAAAATGAAAATCAAACCAAAAAAAAAAACCAATAAGACAAAAATGACAAAACAAAACAAAAACATACATAACAAGCAAGCAAACATGGAGTCTGTTTTATGTTGGCCAACTACTGTGAGCATGGGGTCTGTCTGGAGTGCAGTTGATATACCCAATAACATTGAAGAAAACTGGTTTTCCCTTTCCAAGCGGGTTTCAGTTGCAAATATCTTATAGTTGAGGGTATAACTCGGTGTCTACTTCCCTTTCTCAGTGCTGGGATTTTTGTCTGTGTAGATTAAACCTGTGTAGATCTTGTGCATGTTGTCACAATTACTGTGAGTCCATGTGTCTGTCGGTCCTGTTATATCTGGAAGGTGCTCGCTCTTTGATCTTAAAATTGTTCTGCCTCCTCTTCCACCTCAATCCCTGGGCCTTAAATGGAGGAGTTTGATAAATCCCATTTAGGGCTGAATGCTCCAAAGTCTCTCACTCTGCACATTGTCCAGTCATGAATCCCTTAGTTAGTTGCCATCTACTGCAAGAAGAAGCTTCTCTTGTGAGGCTGGCCAATGCTCTGATCTATGGGCCATTAGTAGTCATTTTATTTCTGTGTTCCTGAAATAATGCCCTATATAATCTCAAGTTTGTAACCACTTTAGTAGTACCAGTTGTAGATTCTATCTCATGGGATGGGCCTTAGATCCAATCAGAAAGTGGTTGGTTACTCCCATAGCATTCATGCCACTGTTATGCCATATATCTTGCATTGTTCTAGAACACAAGTTCAGTGGATGGGTGATACTGATGATTACTATTCTCCTCCAGTAGCACTGTGAGCACTACTCAATAGGAATGAAACGTCTAATGTGCTACCAGCTTGATTTCTCCATTTGTGATGAAATAAGTAGGTTGTATCTTCAGCAGTATGGTCTTACCATCAGGTTGTGGAGGGTAACCAATAGCCTCAGCAATAACCTGAGGTATTTGAAGAGGGAGAGCCTGTGAGACCCCTTTAGCCAATGACCAAACAAGATATAACCCATTCCTGACACTGAAGGTTTAACTTGAGAGCATAAAGTGTGTATTTGGGACATTCTCTCCCCTGCTATATGGTGACTCCTTTTAAATTCCTTCATATGTGTATATATTTTAAGAAGTGTCTACAATGGTAGGCTTCCATGTGGCTTTTTATTTTTTTTTTATTTTTTTTCTCATGGTTTATTTTTTTTATATTTAAAAATTTCCATCTCCTTCCCTCCTCCTCCCCCCCTCCCTCCCCTCCTCCTCCCCCTTCCCTCCCCTCCTTCTCCCCCTTCCCTCCCCTCCCCTCCACCCATACCTCCCCTCCCTCCCTCTCAAGGCCAAGGAGCCATCAGGGTTCCCCACTCTATGGTAAGACCAAGGTCCTCCCAACTCCCCCCAGGTCCAGGAAGGTGATCGACCAAGCTGAGAAGGCTCCCACAGAGCCTGTCCATGCAGAAGAATCAGAGCCCAGCGCCATTGTCCTTTGCTTCTCAGTCAGCCCCCACTGTTGGCCACATTCAGAGAGACGGGTTTGGTCGCATAATCCATCAGTCCCATTCCAACTGGAGTTGGTGATCTCCCATTAGTTCTGTCCCACCGTCTCCATGAGTGAACGCACCCCTCACGTTCCTGACTTTCTCCCTCATGTTCTCGCTCCTTCTGCTCCTCATCAGGACCTTGGGAGCTCAGTCCAGTGCTCCAATGTGGGGCTCAGTCACCTTCCCCATCTGTCGCCAGCTGGAGGTTCCCTAGAGACTTGACCCTAGAGGGGTTCCCAGGTTTCCAGGGAGACGCCCCCAGTTAGTTCCTTGGGCAGCTGAGGAGAGGGAGCCTGAAAAGGCCAGTTCCTATAGCCATACTGATGAATTTCTTGCATATCACCATAGAACCTCCACCTGACGATAGATGAAGAAAATGACAGAGCCCCACATTGGAGCACCGGACTGAGCTCCCAAGGTCCTGATGAGGAGCAGAAGGAGAGAGAACATGAGAAAGAAAGTCAGGACCATGTGGCTTTTTAAAAGGTCTTCAGTCTTAGTTGTCCCTTTCTCCATTTTTTCCTTTATCCTGCTCTCCCAGCTCCCTCTCCTCTTAATCCTTTTATTCTAACTCCCCCTTTATCTCTTAGTAACACTATATGCCATTTTCCTTTCTCCAGAGGACTTCCTCCTCTTCACCACTTGCTCCCTTACTAGCTACCTAACCTCTCTGGCTATTTTGGAAGTGTAATAATGTCCAGACAAAATCTTTACAAATTCTTAAACATATATTAAACTGTATTTCTTTATTATGAAAGCATGATTTTGTTTTGTTTTGTTTCCAGTGCTGAAGCAATTAAGCTAATGCATAACTTTTTTTTTTTTTTTTTTTTTTTGAGAGGGAGTCTCTGTGGAGCTCTGGCTGCCCCATAACACACCACGTAATCAAGGCTGACCTTGAACTCACAGAGATCCACCTGCTTCTGCCTCCCTAGTACTGGGATTGAAGTAGTGCACCATTATGACTGGCTAAAGCATAACTTTTGAAATTACTTTAATAACTTTGGAAGGATAGTTTATCTTACTGTCAGTTTAAAGTCACCAGACAGCAGTTGAGCACTAATGTCCTGTCTATTCAGAGGTGAACTAAGTTGTTATTTTGGGCATATAAAGTGTCAGTTAGCCCTCCACTGACTATCAAGAAGTGTTGTAAGAACCACTCAAGGATGGGAAGTGAACCCCTCCTCTGGTCTACTGACACATTAGATAACACTTAAGAAAGTGCTTGTTAGAGCAAGGTATGGTGTTGCACACCTAAAAGCTCAGCACCCCAGAGCTGGCAACAAGAAGATCAGGAACCCAAGCTCATTCCAGGATACACAGCAGGTTCAAGGGCAGGGTGGTCCACTTGAAACCCTGCCTTAAAAAAAAGAAAAAACTGCATAAAATGTACTAAATGGTTGTCAAAACATGGGCCTGGCAGGGAAGAGAGGGGCTAGGAATGCCCTAATGCAAGGATGCCTTAGAAATACTATTTTTTTAAAGTTTGGTCTTTATTGCTATATAATAATTGTACATGTTTATGAAATGCAATTTAATGCTTCCTTAATTGTTTATTTTTATGGATTATGATTGTGATTCACATCTTTTTGGACACACACCCATTGGGTCATGCAGTTTGAAGTTTCACAAGTACTTCTGATGACAGAATGTTATTGTGAATAAAGATGTGGACACACAGCCTAAGTCCACAGATTGGAAAGTCATTAGCAGATGGGAAGAAGTTCTAGAAATGCTCTAACCAATTGAGTCTATTGTCTGTGTCTTTTATCTGCACAGGAGTGATATATAATAACAAATAAATTTAGGGTTGAAAGAGTTACTTTAATAACGATAAAATATGAAAATAATTTAATAACAACTACATAGAATTATATACTTCTCATACTTGATACTTATAATTGTTTATCACAATCAGTGACATCATAGATTTTAGTATCTACATCATATTATTTTATTGTTCTCTTTTATCATTTGATCTCACTGTAGTACCCTGCTCTGTCCAGCTCAGATAAATGGCTCTGCGGTTACAACTGACAGGAAGATGTTGTTCAACTACTGCTAAGTATATTAGAAATTATAAACATTAAAGGGAGCTGCTCTAATATTGGAGAATATCTTGATGCTTGTAGAAACTAGCAAAGTGTCCTTTATAAAAATAAAATAACCTAATAATTTTTAAAATAAAACAAAATTAATTTTCTTTTGACAGGTGAAGGAGGCCATTGCCATATTAACCTCTGCTGTTATACATGTAGGTTATTTCTAACTATGTTAAACCAGGCGTTGTCCCTCTTTAACACTTGTTAAAGTACAAGTTAGCATCCTGCCTTTATCTAACTGCTATCAAAGGCATTAGCCTATTTGCCTCTAGCATGATTCAATTGTATGAGGTCATGCAGCTTGACTATAATAACTTAAAGTGCTTCACTTGGTGATAAGAAAATATATTAAAATGCTCTCAGGTTCATTAGTTATTGCCTAAGGTCAGACTTCTGGTTAGTCCATTTGCTAAAGTTTGTTGTCAAAGCCATACGCTGAACTCATGTTTGTAAATCTTTCAATATAAGAAACATAATGAGTTCCCAACTTGTATTCTAATCCCTCTTTTCCAAGGTTGGTTATTCTCATTTCTATCACTTGTTAGAGGGATTGGGAGTAGATTTAATATCCTCTTGTCAATTAAAAATATGGAAAAGTTGTTTTCTTTAGTTTTAATTCAGGTGACTTTTTAACTTTTAGCGGAAAACAGTCTATATAAATAAGAAGGCACTGCGTCACTTCATTTTGACTTTGACTTCAGATCGTTCTGTCTTCTTTCCTAAATGACCAGATGAGAGCAGGTCCCTCCAAGCCCACCCTCTGTGTCCCTCATGAGCATGTGTGGCTTCATTAGGTTGTTCAACCACTTGGTGTGGAATCCCTGATCCCAAGAGGCTCTCTCAACATCTGGCATTCACTGTGATCTCTATATATGTAGACTTAATCTTTTCATTAACATTTTACAAAGAAAAGAATGTGGGACAAATTAAGAAAATGTATAGAGTGATATGAAATGGTTTTGGAGTGCCTTATATGCCAGTGTATTTTCAAGTTTTTAGAAGAAATAAATAGATAGGAGATCAATAAGTATTCCAAATTATGGTATTTTATAACAATATAATAGATATGGTATTTAATGTCTACTTATGTAAGAAATTATCTTAGGTAATCAATCTGCAACAAAATTTGAATTTTCCTTTAAGCAATTATATATTTCAACACAGCTGTAAGTAATCTCCTGTCACTTTAATATAATTTTAATAGATAAAAAATGTTAAGGTGATTTGATATCAAACTAAGGGAAGAGACTGATATCTTATTAACCTTCTAAAAGATAATAAAGTTTCTAAATTGCAGGATATTGCAATAATTGTACTAAAGTGAATGTCTTATCAAAAAAATAAATAAATGAACCTGTCCTGCCAGAAAAAAAATTAAAGGGAATTATTGAGAAACTATTATAGAGTTACAATGAAAATAGTGCTGTGATTTTTTTTTCAAATAAGAAAATCTGTTTTACTGCCTTAATTTTTGAAATGATATTTGGAAACTTAGTTATTTTCATTTAATTATTAAAATTGTCCCAAGTACTTTTGCACTAATATGCTATGCAGACAAGACAAAAAAAACTGATGTGGTGATGGGAGGTTCTTGTAAATTCACAGACAGGGTGTTTCCATGCAGAATTATTTGATGTTTTTGTTAGGACTGACCGAGTAGTAATGGTTAACTAAGGGTGGAGTAGATGTCTGGATTTAAGCGATAAAGTTTTTCTAAGTGTTCAGTTGCTTCGGTATTGCAGTATTCTCTCTTTAATCTGGTATGTAGTTGTAAAGAAATTTCAGTGCCTTGTGTTCTTGGTGCCTGCTTAGCAAACAGCAGAGCAAAGTGACAGACCTATCAATCCCCAAAATCTGTACCTCGTCTATATTTTCTTGTTTGCTGTTATACTCAGAAGACTCACCTAAAGTGAATGGCATTTTCCCTGATGAGGAGACCAAGACGTGGAAAGGAGAATAACTTTCCCATAATTACTTCTGTAGTAGAACCAGGGTTCTAACATAGCATATGTACTCCATGCCTGTGTTGGTTGTTTGTTTTAATACAGTATCTCTGAATTAATTTTCTTAAAACTGAGTCAACTTCGTTCTTTTATTCTATTTTATTCCATACCAGCAATTAAACACAGGGCCTCACGCATATGAGGCAAATGCTCTACACTGCTACATTCCTCACTCAACTCAATTCCAAATGATAGTTGTCAGAGAATATTTCCATTTTCACAAAGCTCACTAGTCATTAAGTCAACAGATATTTAGTGAATACTTATTAAATACATATCACCAACTTAAGCATAAATAGGCATTTTATAATCTTTCTCTGAAAAAGATTCTCTTTAAAATTTAATTCTATGAATGCCTTCAGCAGTCTACACAGAATCTTCGTTTATCCTGGTACATGCATTTTCTTCACAGAAGGCAATGTCTTTGTGAATTATCCATACAGCAGTGGGATCCTGCCTTTGCCCACACTGCCCCAGTCACTCGGGAAGTATAGGGAATAGACATGTGGTTTAATGGCAGTTTAGGTTAAGGATCAGCAAGCTACTGACATTTGGTCACATTTGTCCCACAGGGTGGTTTTAAAAATAAACTTCTATTGGAATAAAACCACACTCATTTGTTTATAGTGTATGATGTCATTTTGTACTACAGAGTCAAGTGCTCACAGCAGAAGTTATGCCTTGCACAGCCTGAACTAGTTACTGTCTCGTCCTGTGCAGCAAAAGTTTGCTCACCCGTTGGCTTATGTCAACCTCACAAAGTAGTTCTAACACCAAAATACAGTGTGTACGTACATACACACACACACACACACACACACCTATATGTATGATATATATAATATAATACATAAAGAAAAGAATTTTGGAAGTATCCTGTCTTTTTGTGACGTTTATACCAACCATAGTCTTTGCCATGGATATTAAATATTAATGTTATATCCCTAATAATATTTCTAGTAGTACAATTAGAGCTTAAATTTATGTTATAAATTGTTATCCTTTCTCTAGATAAGCACTTAACCTTGGTTTTATTTATTTGTCTCATATTAACATACTTGAGAGGTTAAGTTTCTCTTTAATCAATATAGAACAGTAATTCTCAAAATCATGTAGACTAAAGTCCCTAATTAAGGCATCTGGGATGGGGAGCAGTAGTTTTGTTTTTAACAGGTACTTAGCTGATACTGCAGCTAATGATCTTAAACCACTGTGGTAGAAAGATACATTTGATAGTAAAAAGTAGTGGGGACATTGAAACTGGCCACTGATTTAGCCTGAGCTTTGAAAATGTATCACCTTTTCCCAGACGGTCCTGGGACCACTGGTGTACTAAGAATTTTTAGTGGAGATGCCAAAGAGCGCCCATATACATGATAGCCTCGCACGTGGAATTTGCAAAGCTTCTAAAGCCTCACTCAAAGGCCAGCCCATATTTTAGTGCTTACCTGCAACTATGATCAGCCTATTAGTGGAGAGCCTTTGTGCAGTAATAATTAGCCTAGTTAATGGTGACAATAAGGGTGAAATTTCTCAGCAGGTAAAGGTACTCATTGCCACGTCTGAGGGCCTGCGTAGGCCCAAGGACACATACAAGAGGAGAACACTAACTACAGGAAGCTGTCCACTGGCCTCCACTAGCTTTCCATGACTTTGCATGGCAACACACACACGCACACAAAGAGATAGGTAGGTAGGTAGGTAGATAGATAGATAGATAGATAGATAGATAGATAGATAGATAGATAGATAGATAGATAGATATGGATAGATGATAGATAGATAGATAGATAGATAGATAGATAGATAGATAGATAGATAGATAGATAGATAGATAGATAGATAGATAGATAGATAGATAGATAGATAGATGAGAGATTCAAGAATTTAGGGGACTGGATAGGCCTCTGTAAAATCAACAAAGAGTGAAAATTCCATAAAATTCCATAAGGTGGAATTTTCAATTATACAACTAAGGACAATGAGGAATCTCATATAAGAGTGTCAGCAAAGAGTATTTCAAATGAAAAAAATGCAAAAATTGGCTCATGGGGAAAACAGAAAGATAAGGGGGATGAAAAGGCAAAACACAAAATAGGATATATGCTACAAAAATGTGTAATAGCGTAGTTAAAGGGTGTAAGCTAATATACAGTGAAAATGGAAAGGGTAGACAGATTAAAGGAGTCTTTATGACTTCTTAGGACTTTTTAAAAGGCCCAAGTTCACATACTGGCCTTTCTGTTTACTGGGTGAATAAGGTTGGTTGTATCATCTAACCTCACTGAGCTTCAGTCGTTCAAGTAAAAACTGAAGAAAGCAATGCACCTCACACAGGGCTTTTTATAAGTACTGAGCATATGAAAGCGCCGTAAAAAGTTCCTCTGGGTGTGAGCTCAACACTGTGGAGACAACACAATCCTGACTGTGGAAGGAAGCAGCGTGAAAGGCTCCCATTGTTAGGACTCAGGAACAAAAGCTCGTTAGAGGAAAGCTGTCTCTGCTGAATTATAAGTTTCTCAGATTCCTGTATTTGCTGTTTCGTGTCAGTTCTGAGGTTTGGCCTTTAAATTTCCCTTTATTTATACTGTTTAGACTTTTGAGGTTTTCATTTGTCAGAATTGTGAGCTCTTAGGTATAACTAACACAAATATTGATGTGTAGCTTCAGCCTATTAGGTATCAATGGAAATCAGAAAATCAATAAACTTAATAGCTGTTCATTACCCAGTTGATGCATTCGCAGGACTCTGTTGAGGACTGTCAGTGAATAATCAATTCAGTCAACATCTATTACCAGAGCACTGCAGAACTTTTGTATAATACACTATTTTATTTATGACTTTATATAGCTACTACAGCACTTTTTATGAGGCCGTCTTTGTCTTGTGGGATTCATGTTGCTTATAACTGCGGTCACTGGATGCACCTGTCCTGCTGGAGGTCTTCCTAGATTAACCCTTGCTTGACATAAGAATGCTCTAGCTCTTACAGCCGCATCCACTGGAGGACTGATTTTGGGTAGCAAGTCACTGAGCATGCTGACAGTTAAGAGTCCCTACTGTGTGCTAAATAGGAGTACACCTTCTTTGGTTACTTCTGTATTATAGCACCTAGTGACTCAAAGCATACACTGCTGTAATCTACAGAGTATGAAATAAATGGTGTGTTCAGAGTTTAAGGAAACTTGTACATGATAAAGATTTGAAGAAGACATCATAGGGGTTGGTATTTGTGCTTACTTTTGCATAGGGAAAACTCAGGTCGGGAAGACTGGTTGATAAGCATCTAGCCTAAGGGAAGAACTCAAAAACTTTAAACAGAATTCAGTTTTAGCATTTCTCATGATGTTTAGGCTAAATGAATGTTTTGGAGAAGGCAAATTCCAAGCTAAGAGTCAAAAAAAAAAATGTTGTGTAGATTAAAAATAAGAATGTCTACTGACAAAGGAAGCAGCATACATGAAACCTAGAGAAGAAAGAACCTGGTTACTTAAAGAGTTCAGAGAGGAATGCAGTTTAGCATGGCTGAAACTAAAACAGTGTTTTCCATGGATAAAGTCCTTGCACAGACACTAACAAACCCTCCTTCAGCCAAGTCTCAGCGCAGTGTGTTAACTGCCACAGGGCTGTCCACTGAGCAGATTTTTATAGCTGCTGTTAGGAACCGCCATTGTTCTAAAGGAAAAGGCATTCCAGGCAGCATCCTCAGGGGAGAAAGCCCTTGAGGGAAGTGTGTGGTCTCTGTATGGGAACTGAATTCCGAGAGCTCCTGTTTCCTGGCGCGATTAGGATTGTGTTCTGAGGACTGAAACAGAAAGTCAGGAGGGAGCCTTTCAATCCCGCTTTAGTTTTCTTTCTGCTTGGTTTTGTTTTGCTTTGGTCTGGAATAGCACGTCTGTGTGGTCTGGGGTGGCCTTGAACTTACGTGCTCAGTCAGTCCTGCCGAGCTTTCTGGGTAGCTAGGATATCAGGACTGGGCCTCAAACCTAACTTTCAGATTTCAACCAAAAGCTTTTCTGTGTGAGAGTTATTATAATAGCTTAGCTTTTAGTCTAGCGCACTAAATATTGTTGTAGGGTTTTTCTTTTTAAAAACACTTTATTGTTTTTTCAGTAAGGAATTGTAAATGGTTTGGACTTTAATTCTGAAAGTCTTAATCAGTGCTGAGCCTACAGTCAGCAGATTATGCATGGCCCTGTCAGCTCCTGACTGGTGCGGTGTGTTCGGCACTGCTCTGTGCCCCCCTCCTCTTTGTGCCCTTAGCCTTTGTTTCTCATCCTTTCATTTCTTGGTTTTTCATGCCTTGCAGGGGGAAGGGACTGTGCCTTTCTACTCTCTTCCTCTGTTTATCCCATAATCTCATTTTCCTTACCTAACTATCCATAACATGTTATGCTATATAGTATATGTACTAGAATATGCCGAATAAATGTCACTTGTTTCCCTTTTGAACATGATTTGTACCTTTCAGATATGTTATATTATTAACAGTTATAAACATAAATTATTTAATATTTGCATTACTCCTTTTATGGACCAAATGTGTGTGTGTGTGTGTGTGTGTGTGTGTGTGTGTGTGTGTGTGTGTGTGTGAAATTACATATACATCCAAAGTCGTTCACTAATTTTACTCTGTTGAACCTAAGAACAGGTGAGAATAAAGCAGTAAGATGATGCTTTCAGTGTTCATTATCAGTGTTTGCATTTGCTTTTCATAGAGATTAAATTGGACTATTTCCCTGCAGACTCTGTAATATAAAGATTTCTTGGAAGAAGTAACTACAGTGAGAGCCTACTAGTTGCTTTCTAGCTCTGTCTTACTCTGTAGGTAATAAGACGATCACCTAGCAGCATGCACCTCACTCACGCTTGTCCAACTACCCTGCTCTCAAGCATCACTGCTGACTGCTGTGCACCGCACTTTTTTCCTTTTTGTGCTGCATTAAGAAAGCTATTCATTTTGCAAAATTATTATAAGAAAATAGCAATATAGTACCAAATCACAACATCAAAAATAATATCTATTACATTATATTTGACATAGTGTTAGGTTTTGAGGGATATGTATGTGTTTGTGTTTGGGTTTTGTTGTTGTTGTTGTTTTGGGTACCGCATAGTAACTGATACTCTAGTCAAATTCTGTAGTGAGTACTTGGGGAAAGTAATTTTGATTATTCTATGGCACATGATTTAGATTTGACTCTTTCAAATAACGGTATTCTGTTCTGGTTATAGGAAATAAAGCTCGTCCTGAGAATTAGAGATATCTGTCCTCAAATAATTGTACCACTTCCTAGCTGACTAGTTTACCATTTCTTTCATCAAGTAGACATGTGAAGCCGTCCATCTGCTGCGTGACAATATTCCTAGGGAGACATGAGCAGAAGTCTATTGACCACAGATAGGGAACTGGCAGCAACTGTTGTCAGACCCAAGTAGGGATACTACCAAAGTCCAACTTGGTGAACCCATGAGTTATTGGGGTTACTTACAGGAGTATAGGTAAGGGGCAAGGGGCCACTTACAGGAAAAGAAATGGCCCAAAGTCAACTGAATGATCAAAACCCTACCCCAACATGCCATGGTTCACGAAGGCTGGAGACCCCAGGAGTTTACTGAATCCCTTGCAGGCCGCTGGACTACCTGGAGAATAGCTCAGCAAGTCAGCTCAGTTAGTCTGCCTCTTCCTGTTCTTAGTGGCTTAGTAGTTTGAGAGTCTTCTAGCAACTCTTCTTGTCTAAGAGACTGTATCAGCAGTCATTAGGAGACAAGCATATCCGGTCAGTTTCAGGGACTTTCTAAAGCCTTTGAGTTGTTACTTCCTAAGATTAGTGCTTCCCTGCAGGATAGAAGGTTTTGTCTCAGAGTAAATTGCTACACAATAGCTCACAATCCACTTGTCTTTCTCCTAAAGGAGTATTGCTTTACCCAGCATACCCTCCCAACTGTAACTTGCCATAATACTCTAATAAAGCTGCTTACTTTTGTTAAAATATTTCTGTTTTGCTAAATCTAGTGAAATTATTTTCATATTCTGCCTTCTAGCAACATTGAAACTAACTCATCTGTTTTTCTGGCGGTCTTAGCCCATTTTTTTCTACCCAGTCTCCAGAACTCAGACCTCTGCTTTCCTGTTCTCCTCCTTAGGTAAATTTGTCATTTTTGCCACATGCTTTCCCTGCCCCTATTTCTACTGCCAGGTTATTTCTTTAGGCTAGGCTTTCTCTGAACTCAGACTTGGAAGACTTTCTTTCTTTCTTTTTTTACATTTTCTTTAACAACAGGAATCTCAGGTTGTCATCTTCAAAACTGAACTTTGAACTCTACCCCTAAGTATTTCTCATATAATGACAAGGCCTTGGTTTGTCTAATTGCCTAATTCATCAAACTGAAAACTAACCTTGATTCATCCTTCCCTCAAAATTTCTGTTGACTCTACATCCAAAATATGGCTATTATCCTAGTTTAGATGCTTATCATGTCTCACTTGGACTCTATAGAGCCTCATAACTCACCCCTCTCTCTTCCTTTGCTGCTATAGCTGGCAGCCACTATAGACCTGGTATTCTGGGAAAGTCTCCCTGAGAAGCTTGGGTTGAAGATAAATCTGATATAAGCCAGGACTTGTCATCCAAAGAGAATTCTTGAGATGGAGGGAACACATCCTCTACAAGGTGGAGAGCTGAAGAACCATAGAGCAGACAGCATAACTAAGGAAGTGGTTAAAGATTTGGTTGAAGAATCTAAAAGGAACCAGATTAGCAGAGGCCTTGAAAATACATATCTTAGTTACTGTTCTATTGCTGTAAAGATACACTGTGACCAAGGCAAATCCTATAAAAGAAAATATTTGATCAGTTTCAAAGAGTTAGTCCATGATCATCGTAGCTGGTGACAGATAGGCAGATATGGGCTAGAGTTTACATCCTGCTCCAAAGGCAGGAAGATACACAGGGGAAGGGGGCAGAGATAGAAAGACAGAGAGAGACCTCAAAGCCAACCCTCAATGATACACTTCTCCAACAAGGCCAAACTTGTTAATCCTACCTAAACAGTCCACCAGCTAGAAACCAAATATTCAAATATATAAACCACCATAGTACAGGCATGGAGTTTGAATTTTATTCTAGATGTGACAGGAAGCCAATGGTGAGTAATAAATTGAATTTATGGACTGGGAGAGAAGAAAATAAGGCTATGGTAGATGAATCTAGAGACTGAAAAATATACCAGGACCAGAGCTAATGATTTAGGGGGTCATCAGGTATATAATTTAATAGTCATAAAATTTAGATGGGTATGAATTAACAGTCACCTAGAGAGTACATGAGCCTTGGTATATCCTAAGGTTTATAGGATCCAATATAGGAAAATGAGGCATTGCAGGCAGTAAAGAGAAGGAAAACCAAATATGTACCCTGTCATGAAATGATGGAAACAGATGCAGACCAACAGACAAACATTGGGTGGAGCTCAGGGGAACCCTGCAGAAGATGGGGAGAAAGGATTGTAGGAGCGAAAGGGGTCAAGGACACCACAGAAAACTCACACAGTCAACTAACCTTGGGTTCACAGGGGCTCACAGAGACTGAACCAACAGCCAGGGAGCCTGCACAGGACTGACATGGACACTCTGAATCTATGTTACAGTCGTGTAGCTTGGGCCTTTTCTGGGATTCCTAACAGTGGTAGCAGGGGCTGTCTTTTACTGGCTCCTCATACTGGGTCGCCTTGCCCAGCCTCAGTACATGGGGATATGCTTAGTCTTACTGCAACTTGATATGCTATGTTGTATTGATACTGATGGGAAGCCTGCCCTTTCCTAAACAGATATGGAGGAGGAGTGGATTCTGGAGTGGAAACAGGGTGGGTGGAAGGGACTAGGAGGAGAGGAGGGAAGGGAAACTGCAGTTGGTTTGAAAAATAAATAAGTTAATTAATTTATTTATTTATTTATTTTCTTTTCTTTAAAAAGGTTATTCTAATAGTGAGGAAGGAGGAAATAGAAATGTGACCTTTCTTCTACAAAGTAATTTCAGAAACCATGAAACAGTAACATTTAGGCATGTGCTCTAAAATTTCCTGTAAGGTTATTTTATAAGAGATAGAGATTTTACAAAGTTTTCTTCCCCAGTAAAGAATAGTTCTTAGGCCATAATGGTTTGTCTCTTCAATATTTCATCTCCTCATTCAGCAAGTACACTGGATTTCTTGTAACTGTTTGCTGTGACACAGATACTATTCTTTTTAGACCTTAAACCAGATTGTTTAGACACACACCCACACGCAATATATATATACTGGTCTGACCCATTTCTATTTGTGTCAGAATTTCAGCACAATCAATAAGATTCTTCTCCTCGGTCAGGTTCTCTTTGAGCTTCCAGCTGGGCAGTGTCTCTGGGTAGAGACACAAAGAACCAAACACATCCTCTTAGCAGTCGTCACCTGCAGGAGCACTGACGTCAGTGGGTTCCGCCTCTCTGCAGTTAGATACATTTGAACAAAGAGGTTTTGTTGTCAGTAATTTTCGTGAATGTGTGCAGTATACAGAATTGTGAGTTTGGGGCAGCAGGGAGACACTGAAACTCACCTTCTAAATCCATTTCAGAGCATTTTGGTCAAATAGCTTTCTGGCATGTTGGACAGTAATTGCTCCCAGGGACTTGTTTTACTGTCTGGCTAATCGCTGTCTCATTGCTTCTGGATTATTGACCCTCCGTCCATCTGGCTGCCAGGATCAAGCCCTGAGTCAGCTGGTAAAACCTCTTCTTGAAATGCTTAAAATTAATTGTGGATTTGCAGTGGTTTCATTGTCAAATGTTTGTTTTTAATGTATACTTTGTAATATGATAGTCTGTGGTAATTAAATGAAGTTGAGTAGTCGTGCATGTATGTGTGTGTACATAAATATGTATATGAACATGTAGATTTAGTGTTATGGATTGGATGCTATCTTACATTTGTCACTGTTTCTTCCTGACTTGGAGTGACATGCTTACCAGACTCAGTGGGACTCCCTGACTGCACGCTTAGAGTCCTGCCAGTGGATGCTGCATTTGAGAAGTCTGCAAGGTTTCCACTTATGCAGGCTTCTCACAGATGTCTGCTGAGACTTTGAGATACTCACAGAGTGATTGCCACTAACACTGCTACCTTGTTCTCTCCAAAGATGCCGTGTCATCTGAACACCAGTTACTTATCAGTGTGCGCTATGAATCCTTAGCAGTAATGTGGAAAGTGTTGGTCAGTCACTCACAAGTTATATTGCCCTGCCTTGAAACCATAGCCTAGTGCTAGCGTCTTTCCACGCCCTTCCCAGCAGTTGTACCACGTGGCTCAGAGCTGTTGAAAAGACTCTGCTCACCTCAACACTTTCCTTAAACTGTCCTATGAAGCGCGATTGATAAACTCAGAGACAGAAATTGGGGTTCAGCCTGAAGGTCAGAAAAGCAAAACAGCCAGCCACTGCCTCTTACCTCTACCTTGGTCTGAAAATGGCAATCCTGCCTCCAGGAATCTAAGAATGAGACTGAGAGCGGTCTCCTCCTATTTTATAATCCTCTCTACTTCTAGGATTAAGGGCATGCATCACCACTGCCTGGTTTCTATGGCAAACTAGTGTGGCTACAGGGATTAAAGGTGAGTGTCATTGCTGCCTGGTCTGTAAGGCTGGCCAGGGTGGCAGTTTTACTTTTCTGATCCTCAGGCAAGCTTTATTTATTAAAACACAGATGGAATGCCTCTACAGCCCTACTGGCTTTCGTGTTCTGTGCTACAACCCCGTGTTCTGTGCTAATCCCGGATTTTACCACCATCGTCGTTTCCTCCCTCCCAGTCTCTCAGTCTACAAACACCTGCTCTTTTCCCTGGAATAGCAAACCCGTCTCTAGGAGAGGGCCACACTGACACTGTAGTAGCACAGTATCCCAGCTCGGAAGAATGGCGTGCTCAGTGGTAAAGTTTGAGTAGCAATACAACATTGTGAAACTCAAACTTAGACAAACTGTTCTGACATAATTCACCTAAAAACAGAGCAAAGCTTCCCTGTTATTTGTTTCACAACTCAAGGTATTGTTTTTATCTTGAAAAATATTAGCAAATTAATGGTCAGTATTGATAATACTTCATTCCAGAAGCTGATTTCCCCAAAGCCACTGAAGAAGGACTAGAAAGTTCCTCATTTCCCGTCTTTCAGTTCCCTTCCCTTCCTTATACGCTGTTCCTTATCAGATCTAAGTAAGGCTATATGGCTAATGTGAGGTCTGGCCTTGCTTTCTTTACTGATTTCATAATGTATTGTAACAGCTTAAACATAGAAATTTTTCTTCATTTTTATAAAGGATACAATCATTTACTGATTTTTTTTTTGCTACCCTTTGTCTTAATTTTTTAAATGAAAACTGTTGGATAATTTTGCCAAAATATGTTAATTTTTAAAAATCAGCTATGTATACAATTCATATGACTGGTTTATCATATTTGTGACATCATCAAGGAGAAAGTCAAGCTTATCTAAAGTTATCAAAAATAAACTGAAGAAAATAAGACTCATTCTCCTTGAATCCGCCTAATTAATTGTATTAAACATGGGAAAACAGTCTTATATCAAGACTTATTTGTATAAAAAGTTTCATAAATAATACTTAAGGTGTGTACAATAGCCTAGAGACATACTTAAAATAGTTTTTTAAACTTCATAACTCAATGATAGGAATATAAGAAATATGATTAAAAAAAAACAAAAGGGCATACATTGAATATATATTTCAGTTACCAAGTGGCCAGTAATGTATAAGAAATTAAATATCATTAATCATCCAGAAAATACACATTAAATCAGCAATAATATTTCACTGTATGCCAATTAAAATACTACAGATATTGAAGACATTGAAGAGCTGTCGGCAGGGACACGGCAACGCGACACAGCTGCTTTGTTGTCGTGTTGCAGTTCAGAGCGGCAGTGCAAGGACCCCAGCACCTCAGACCTCAGTCAAACACTCTGCTGTTGAACTACATCCTCATCCAACTTGCCAGTTCAACATACATACCATAGACTCCAGCCACTCAAATGTTAAGGTAATATTCACTATCAAGAGAAGCGAAGCACAGAAAACGTCCTTACAGGACATTGAAGTGACTCGGGAGGGTTGCGTTGCTTGCCATGTGTATCTGATTACCCGAGTTCAGTCCCGGTAACCCATGATAGAAAGAACTGCCTCTGAAAAATTACTCTCTTACCTCCACACATACATTATGACATATATATCATACATATAATAATAAAATTAAAATTCCTTAGAAAAGTTTGTCCATGAATATTATGGTAATTGTATTACACAAAACCAGAAACAGCTTATATCCACTAATGAATAAACAAATGGAAAAAAGTATAGTTATCTATATACTAGAATTCTACCACCACTAAAAGAATACACTAAAACATATAAAGAAACAACGTGATTTCATCTCAAAAGCATCCTTAGTGGAAGAAATCAGATATGCCATTTCTGTCGAATTCTCGACACTGCAGACTGCAGTGGCAGAAAGCAGGTCTGTGGTGGCCAAGATAGGGAGGGAAATTGACTGAAGAGGAGCACAAGGACTTTGTTGGTGACAGTGAAGACACTGCATACCTTGATCATGGTGCTACCCAGCGTGGGAGCTAGCAGGATAATGAGCTAGTAAAGGGAGTCACTGTTTATAAAATGTCTTTCCACCTGTCAGAGCATTTGATCCCCAAAGCTGTAACTTGGTAATAAATTATATCCCCATTTTGAAGTTTGAGTCACCTTTCAGTCCTTTATTTCACTGCTTGATTCCCTTACCACACTAAGTGATTTCTTAGTCTTTGCATCTCTGACAGTGTTTCATGGTGAATACTTATGGTTATATGTAGCTATTTATATACTTTGAAGTTGTATACACAGTGTTGGTCTCTCAGAGGAGGAGGGGGTGGTAACAAATGGAATAGCATGCTATGTTTACCCCCCCCTTAAAAATGCTATAATGTAGTAGAGCATTTTAAAAGAGATACTAACAGTCAGTACTTAAAATTACAGCTTTAAAGTAAGCTTTATTAAGGCCTACCTTGACGTTGTGAATGTTCCCTCTAAATTTCTGGGTCCAAATAAAGCATGTGTGTATAAAATTAAAATGGATTAGGATCCATAGCTTTCTACTAATGGCTTTGATGTTCAAATACAAATACGTTAAGTTCCTACTTCTGACATAAAGGCATAGTATCAGGTAATTTCCTGTCCCTGTTCTCACTGCTCCTGATCCAGGTAAGACTGTTTTATTTATCAAAAGTGAAAGCAAAGAGCTGGTCAGGAAAGGAAACATAAGAAGACACAATCCAGCCACCATCATCTCTCTTCTGTCCTAAAAAGTGAGCAGTTGGGATGTTTCTTTAGTCAGCTCTTGAGGGTGCTTCCCATTGCCTCCTTCAGCCTCAGCAGTGTTGGGGGAGCCTTGCAGCTGTGTGATTCAGGAGAGGCTGACAGCAGCACGCCCAGCATTCCCTCACTAAACTTTACTTCAGTGATCTTAGTGCATGCAAAGCATAGCTTGCAAACAGAGGCAAAGGCATTGCTGCAAGAGCTGGGCAGGCTAGAAATTGTTTTTTGTCTTCTTTACGATGAGAGTAAACATCATTAAGGCTTTGGGAGGTGGGACACAAGTTTGTCCTGTTGCCTTATTGGAGACAGAGAATTAAATGCATGTGGTTTGTGCAGGCTCAACGTTTCTTCTGAAAAAATAGGTCTTTTCTTTTCGTCATGATCTTCTGATAATCCAGAACTTCCCCTTTACATGATATAAGTCCCTGGAGTTACTCAATATACTTCCAAACATACGTTTAGATAAATGGATCTTTTAGTCTTCAAGCTCTTCACCTCTGTCTCGTTGATTTTTTAATTCTGTATTTTTTAAATTAATATTTATGGTTGGAGGTATAGCTTAGTGGAAAAGAGCTCACCTGTCATGTACAAGGCCCTGAATTTGATCCTCAGCACCACCAAATAAATCAATAATATACAGATTTTAACCTAAGGCAGTTATCCTAGGCAGTGGACCTAAGGATCTTGAAATTTGTTATCCTGTTTTAAGTAGTTGTTCATGTAAATGTTTGGTCAACCCTTATTAATATTCCTGTTTTCCCTAATTTGTTATAAAAGGTATAAGTTTGATACAATAATGCACTGCATTTTTATCTTAAATCACAAAGATATCTTTATATTTAAACCTAAATGTCAGTGTGAATTTGTAAGATTTTATTTTTATATCAATACATGCACTTTATAATGTATGTGATATATGTCTGTGTTTATTATTGCTATATTTGACTATGCTTATATACACCAAGATTTATATTAAGGCATTAGAAAAACAGGCATAGTCACTCATGGATATTAGTTATATATAAAGGTTATTGAGGATGCAAAGATATAAAAGATAGAGGAACCTAGTAATTGCCTTTAAGATCAGAGCACAAAGCATTAGTTTGGATTTTACAAGGCCAGCCAGCAACAAAAGAGCAGTAATTTATGAGCTCAGCGTAAAAGAATAGCATAATTGCATTAAAAATTAATGCTAATGAACACTAAAATGGGGAAGGTGGTTATGATGAAAGTTTGTATTCATCTTCCCTGGTTTGAATGATGGCTAGTGGCTTGATTAATGGCTTAATTTCTATCAATTAGCGGGGAAAAGTCTCCTGTGAGACAAGGGTAAATTGAGCATTGAATTACATATCTTGCTTTTGTGTGCTAAGAAAAAAGAGCTGCGTATCTCTGATATTAGCCACAGTGACAAATGTGGTGTGCCCCGAGATGTCTGCACCAGCTCTCCTGACAGGCGAGCTGTGTGTGGTTATAGGTGTTGGAGATGCCTGGCAGACAGCATTCATTCTGAGTTCCTTAGAAACATTCATCCTTCCATCTACAGAATTTTAATTAGAGTCAATAACAATTCTGGAATTAAAATGGACAGCAGACAGTACCTGCAGGTTCCTTATTCTGATCTGCTAATCTGGGTTCTTCAAGTTACATGCCTTTCTTCTACCTCGTTAAAATAGAAAACTCCAACAGCCTTGCTTCTACTGGAATGATTATTTCTTATCATTGCATTAAAGGAGACTTGACTCCCAGATTTACCACATCTTGAACAAGCATAAACTAATGGTCTTTATACTTGGACTGCATAGCAGCCAGATTCATGGAAATTGCGATTGTTTCTCTAATAGCGCTTGTTGCACAGTAAATAAAGAACTCTGATGTGAAAATTTTTCCTGCTTGGGTTATTTGTAGTCTCAAGTGGGAAATGCTAGGCTTTCAGAAACTGTTTCTTGTTGTTCATTATAAAGATTTTAAGAATGTGACATAATAATTCTTTCAAAAATGTTAAGTGTAGAGGATTCTGAAAATAAATTTTTATAATCCATGTGAAGATAATGCCAGACGAGCAAGACCATGTGTACATCTCTTCTACAGGTAGAGCTGTGCTACATTTTGCTACATGCATGAGCATTCAGAATGCAGAATAAGCACAATCCAAGTATATTTGTTATTCTTAGTAAATGCATGGAGTAAGGGGGAAATATATTCCTTGGTGTAAGAACGGTAAATGTTTCATTTTAGAAACAGTGACTAAATAACAGGTCAGGGATTGGATCTCAGTTCTATCACCACCTAGCCACATGACCTTGGTTGAGTTACTGATGGCCCTCAGCTTCTCATTTTGCAGTGAGAATGGTAATGTTATCCCACCAGTTATACGTAAATGTGTGAAGTAGTTAGTCCAAAGTGCCTTAAACCTAACCGTCTGTTGCTGCCAGAATACTACATATGACCATTTAAATGAAAACTAGCCTCCATCATGTCTCCCACCAGAAAGACGTCACAAATAATAACCGGAGCAAAGGTTTTTATGCATGAGACCACAGCAGATTTTCTTTAAATAAACATAGATTCAACCACTTGAGGTAGATCATGCCATAGGAAATGGCAAAACCCCTCCATCTGAAAGTATTGGGTGCTAGCAGCTGTGACAATGGAGCGGCCTCCCCATTCACCCCACTGCCCTGGTCCACTGTGTGCACCTTCTTGGAGATGTGCACAGGACAACCCTCTAGTACTCCTATTCTCTGTTCTTTCTCGAAGTCTTTCCTGCCATACCACAGTGCACACCACGGGATGAGTGAACCAAAGCCAGGTAACACCTGATTGGATTCAAAGCAGGTTGACAGCTTCAGCGGCTTTAGTACTATAGCCGAGTGACACAAAGCGTGTCTGTAGTGCTCACTTACCCAGTGAGGTTAGTGATCCACAAACCTTGCACTGAGCACAGGTGTATACTTTTTCATCTCATCCTTCTCTGCTGAAACGCCTGTGTGTCGGGGCATTCCTCCTTCCCCTCCTCTAACATAGCTCCCCTGGCTCCTTCCTGACCCTGCCCTCCTCTATTTTTCTTGATATTATGAGGCACCTTATTTGGTTTTTGTCTCCCTACTTGTCTCTCAGTGAGAGAGACGTTCAGTTTCTAAATCCAGGTGTGCAGAGCAATGGTTGTTGTGTTGAATGTGCTCAAATACTTGAAAGGAAGAAGAGGGGTGGACTCTCTCCCTCTTCCCGTGCCACAAGAGAGCTGAGACCTGCACAGCATGCGCCATCTGTCCAAGGCAACGGCAGCTTGTGAAGTTTAACACAGGCAGTCTAAACCCACACCTCCTAAACTATCTCTGCAGTGAGTGGAGAGAAGGCTCTGTGGTGAAAAGCACTGGCTGCTCTTCAGGAAGACCCGGTTCTACTCCAGCATTCACATGGATGGAGGCAACAGCCTCTGTAACTCCAGTTCCAGGGATCCAGTGCCCTCTTCTGGACTCCATGAACACCACCCATGCATTCATGTGCACAGACATACACGCAGACAAGACACCAATATACAAAGTACTAACACACTTAAAAACATTGAATTTTCTTAAGTTGAAACCTATAGTGTGTCACTTGCCCAAGATTTTATTTTTAATGTTGTTAATGTCCTGAAATTTTCAGTTATCAACAAATGTATACTAATTGTTCTCTAAAGAGCACAGTACTCTCCTCTAAGCTCTGGCAGTGATACAGCTCTGCTGCCAGTCCCGCAGAGACTGTGGTCAGTATAAGGCAGCATATGCCAGGAGAATTATGAAAGAGGCCTCTTTCCCACCAGTGCCAAGAGGCAGCATCCTCACAACATCGGCCTAGACATGGCCTTAGATGACAGAGAGAACACAGAGGCACGGAAACGTCCCAGGTAGGAGGAGCTGAGGGAAGGTTTTGTTTTCGTGTAATACAATGCTGATGCCCAAGTCACTTGTAGTTACTATAACATTTAACTGACATCCATTGCTAGTATAGTCATACTGAAATTATTATCTTACTTAACCCACTGTAGTGAGCAGTTTACTATGAGGTGAGCGTGTGCTGGACCCCATCCAAGGACTGCATGTGAAGTCTTGAGGACCCTCTGCCTCCCTGAGGACTCAATGTTCACAGCATCCGCTTCCAGAACTCTTCTAGACAAGGCCTTTTCTACCTTTTCTGATTTTTCAAGTTCCTTATGAACAGAATTTCTGGAGATTTGTTTCCAGGAATATGTTTTATGAACAGTCTTTTAAGATTGGATAGGTTTCTAATATATGCTCTTTAAAAGAAACATTGAAGATATGTTGGTTTGAGTGATAGATAGGTGCATAAAACTATAGTCAATAGTGAAGATGAAAATCCAGTGTGAAGCTTACCAGTTTCCATTCTAAATAGCTACTGTAACTGTATGTGATTTCATTGCATTGTATAGTCTTTGGCACTGGTTGATTCTGTTGTGTGACTTTTTTTGCAACTTTTTATAATAGTTTATATAAAGAAAAAATTGTGTTCATAAGAAATTAGCTTAATAATTTTGAAATTCTAATTTTATTTGCATACAAGTTTTATTTATTAACCAACTTTACTATTCTAGTATGTTTTCTTTTTTATTATTCTTGTAAAGCACTTGAAAATGCTTTATACTACAGAGATTGTTGTTTTATTTAAAACTGTGTGTTTGTGGATGTTGTTTATTCTTGGTTAGTATCTGAGTCAATTTAATCTGAAAATAGGGTAATTCTTTGTATTATTCATAGATTTGTAGCAGTACTGTTAGTATATAAATATTTTTTCCTGGAACAATATCATATCAAATAACTCAATAACCTAGACCAACTGGCCCAAATTTTTTTGTTAACATAAAACGCTTTTTAACTTTGGATAGGTTCATAAAATATTAATAACTGGAAGGAACCAGTTGAAGATGTACTCTTTGCATGTGTTTAAGATATCTTTGAAACACCAGTTGGCCTTATCCCAATATGACATCTTGGGCAATAGTGCCATCTGCTGTTCCCAGCCTGGTACTACTATTATAGGAGACCCCACCCCATCCTATTTTATGTTTACTATTGAAAATTTAAATATAAACTAAAGTTTTGTATTTTCAAATGAAGTGAACATTTTTCATTAGATTTCATCTTCTTTATTTCACAGTTTAAATTTGTATATAATAATTGGTGACATTCTAAACGAAAACTTTTTAAGTGCTATTATAACATGAAATCATCAATAACTTCAAATATGGGAGCTTTTTTTAAAATAAAATTAACAGTAAGAACATTGCATTTTGTGGGAGTTGAGACAGGGTTTCTCTGTGTAATAATACTGACAATGCTGGAGCTCACTCTGTAGAGCAGGCTGACCTTGAACTCACAGACATCTACCTGCCTCTGCTTCCCAAATGCTGTGATTAAAGGCATGCACCACCACTGCCCAGCCAAAATTACTATTTACAAAATTAGTTAATACTGATATTTTTGTCTCAAAATGACTTTCTGATTCGTGTGTGTGTGTGTGTGTGTGTGTGTGTGTGTGTGTGTTTACCACACATCTTTTCCATGGCATCGGATCAACAAGGAATCCATTGTATTTACCAATGACATCCTTGTAGAAGTCACTAAGTGCTAATGGTGTGTTTCCTTCCTGTTCCCCATGTTAAGGTTTTTAAGCATATTTTAATTGTGTTCTTGTAATAACTCTTTTCCTTCGTGCTGGCACTGGGCTTCAGGGAGGGTTGAGCTCTGTTCCTGCGCTATAGCTGCGGGCCTTCCTCTCCCAGCCTTATTTTTGGGTTTTAGTCGGGGCCTCGCTGTCACTCACGCTGGTCTCGCACTCACTCCACAGCCCAGTCAGGTCTTGAACTCACAGTGCTCCTGCCTCATCTCCCGAGTGGCTAGGGTTACAGGTCTGCACCGTGACGTGAGCTTTCCAAGGGTTTTTGCTTTTCTTTCTTTTTTTTTTTTTTTTTAGCTGATAAGATGCATTACAGGCATCATGTAGACATGCAAGAAGTAACTGATTAAGTCATATTTTCTTAATCTTAAGTTGATGAAGAGCCTGTTTTGAATGGCGTGTAACAAAGAATCTGGAGCCCTCATGGCGTGGAATATGTCGTTGGTGTTCCGTTCTGCTCCTAAAACTCCCAGGTTAAACTCAAGACTTACATTTACCGAAAGTGATACTAGAATTTTGAATATGGGGCAATTTAAAAGATTTTATGGTTATTGTTTTCAGATAATATAGAGCTGAGCTATTATTATAAAGCAGAAATTTTGCATCCCCCATGCATCTTCCAATTTTTAATTTAAGTATCATTGTTGCTGAGTTTGGGCGCAGCATTGAAAGATGAAAGCTGTGTAGTTAGCTTTCACATTGTAAACCAGGCAAGCTGGCTTTCTCCCTCTGCCCTGTCACCTTGTTAGTCCCGAGGTGATTTTCTCCTTAAAGGACAAGGATAATGTTCCATTTTCTCTAATCTTTCTTCTCTCTTTTGTAATTTCTACAGTGCTATTTTAATAAGCACACTGGCCCTTTGGCTGGGTTCTGTGATACCACATTTATTTGTATTATGCACTGGTTGTATTTTCAAATTTAAAGCTACAAACACTGCAAGCTTTAGAGATCAGTCCTGTTTCTCAAGTCACCTCTGACATTTAATACTAATGATGTGCTTTGCAAATCCAAATGAGAGAATATGTTAGACAGAGAAAAGAAATCCAAGAGAGCCAGCAGCTGATACATAGGAGACATCACCCTGAAGTCAGAAATAAGGGCTTCTTATTGAGAATTTGTGATAGTAAATAATCCTGGTAAATTCTGGTTTCAAAAAAAAAATGTTGTTTTCAAGGAGACATTAAAGTTGGTACCCATTTTTTTCTTGTTATTTTTCTCTGCCATAGCATTCCTCCCATGCATAGAATCTTAAAAATTACACATTAGTACGGGATGCATGAATATTAATACATTAGCTAGACAAAGACTCTCTCATTTCATATGCTCAGTACATCACATAATTAAAATCTTGAGACCCTTTTATACTAAAGCAAAGGGAGCTATTTCCTGTTCTGTAACACTTTGACAGTGTGTGAATTTACACAGGAAAATGTGTTCTTCCAAAAATGGGGAAGTTGGCTGCAGATGCTGTTGGTTCCAAGCATTCCACACACAGCTTCTCAGAGAAGACTGGGCTGAGAAGGGGGGGGGGGGGGAGGTTCCCCTTGAGTAAACAAATGCTTGCACGGGACAACACAGGTTTAATCTGCGATTGGCCAAGAGTTGAAACAAAAGTATTTAAGACCGTATCAGTTTTTTTGGACTTTTCCTTTTGTGTTCATTCTGTTTCCATCTGTAACAGCATCTGAGCGTTCAGGCCAGGGATGCTGGAATGCAGAAGCGGCTTTCACAGATCCTCTAACTAAGCCCCACACCTATCCATAAAGTCTGAGTGTGCATCGCTTCTGGTGCAGCGTGTGGTGCTAGCACTGCTGAGAGAACGTGTGCGCAGCAGGCGTGTAACCCTTTGTCTAGCTAACACGGGGAACACAAGTCCGTACAGTGACACCTGAGACTGGCTTCTCACTAAATGCTAACTGTGAAAGAAAGAGCATTCATAAAAACATCACCATCAAGCTATAAAATAGGTAACTGTCCATCTGTAAACTAGGGTAGAGAAAGCTCTAAGCTGTCGTGACCTGGACTGAAGACTTGGGGAGTCAAGGGGAATGTAGTGTACTAGTGTTGCTCAGTAGGAAGATATATAAATGCTTATAGTTTTATAAATGATGCAGTCAAAATCCGAACCTAATAAAAATAATTATCTTCGGAATAGAGGATGAACTCAGAGCCAGGGGTAGGTAAAGCAGTCTAAGTTTTAAAGTTTAGCCTAGAACATCATCACAGTATGAAACAGATGTTAGTCATAAAACAAGACCTAAACATCAAAAATAAGCTTAAGAAACTGAATAGCCCTATCAAATTAGTAGCTTAATGAAATAGAGAATTATTTCAACTGTCTGTAGAGCAGTGGTTCTCCACCTACCTAAAGGCTGTGACCCCAACCATAAAATTATTTCATGCTACTTCATAACTGTAATTGTGCTACTGTTATGAATAATAATGTAAGTATCTGATAAACAGGATATGTGTTATGCAATCCAAGGGGCTGAAGATGCATTAATACCCCTTGTGATTTATAGTAATTTTTGCCATTCTACTTTTTTAGTTTAATGCGTACCTCATAGAAAAGTGAGTACTTTTGACAGTATTGTTAACGCTGAAGACTTTTAGCATATGAGAAGATATGTGACTATAAAATTACCTAGAAGCCGGGCGGTGGTGGCGCACGCCTTTAATCCCAGCACTCGGGAGGCAGAGGCAGGCGGATCTCTGAGTTCGAGGCCAGCCTGGTCTACAAGAGCAAGTTCCAGGAGAGGCTCTAGAAACTACAGGGAAACCCTGTCTCAAAAAACCAAAAAAAAAAAAAAAAAAAAAAAAATTACCTAGAGCCATAACTGCTAATTGAATTGATAGTAGTCAACATGGACTCATATTAAAATTTCTCTCCTAAGTAAGATTTCTTTTTTTCTCTGCACATTAAAAAGGTTGAAAAGCCATGGCAGTTCAGCAATGGCGAGCATGCCCAGTGCCTAGGTCACTGACTCTGCTGTCTTCCCCCACTAGGAGTCTGGGATTTTAGAGAAGTGGGTAGTTTCACCGGGGACAGGAACTGTACAAGTTAATCCTCCAACATCTTGGCGTGCTTTCACTTCTAGGAATCACACCATAGAACAAGCTACCCAGAGTTGAAGAAATTTGATCATCAAAATAAGAAGGCACTTGCCATGAATTAAAACTAAAACTATGAACATATTCTTGTGAGCTGATAATGGCACCTTTGATCACCTTTAGACCAAAAATACTAAATAAATAAATACTAAATAAATAAAATACTAAATAAAGAAATGAAATCAGGCTAGTGAGATGCCTCAGTAGATATAAGTGCTTACCACACAAACCTGGTGATCCAAGTTCAATCTCTGAATCCCACAGAGGAAGAAGAGAACCAGGTGTAGGAGGAAGGCCCACTTGTTCGTCCTGGCTGCCCTGCTAGCTTAGCCCTGAAATAACCACACAGAAACTTTATAATTAAATCACTGCTTGGCCCATTAGCTCTAACTTCTTATTGGCTAACTCTTACATATTAATTTAGCCCATTTCTATTAATCTGTGCATCACCATGAGGTCGTGGCCTACCAGCAAAGTCTCAGCATGTCTATCTCCAGTGGCAGGTCCATGGCGTCTCCTGACTCTGCTTTCTTCCTCCCAGATTTCAGTTCCGTCTTCTCCACCTACCTAAGTTCTGCCCTATTAGGCCAAGACAGTTTCCTTATTCATTAACCAATACAAGAAACACACAGAGGGAACTCCCATCAACCAGCTGTCTTCTGGCCTCCTCATGTGCCATAGTACACATGTGTGTTCCTGCACTCACATTCCGAATTTTAGAGAGGAACTATTTTTGTTTTCCCACAATACAGGCTGTATTTCAGTCAACACTGGCTAAATGAGAGAAGTGTAAAAGAATCAGAACTAATAAATAAGAGAAAATTTACTATTTTATAGCCTCTAATTAAATAATTAGTGTAAGAAGACAAGTGGTCAGAATGCTTCCTGATTTAATGTAAGAAAAATTTCACCGTGCCAATTATAATTTTTGAAGATTTATTTTTTATTTGTGTGTGAGAGAGAGTGCCTGCACGTATAATATGTGCACCACATGCACGTCTGGTGCATGCGGGAGACAAAGAGTACCTCAGACTCTCTGGACTAGAGTTAGAGGCGGTTGTGAGCTGCCAGGTGGGTACTGGGAACTAAACCCAAGACTTTTGCAAGAACAACAATGGGTTCTAGCCCCCAGAGACATCGCTCCAAATATCAAATAATATATTTTTGATCAAAATCAATTGAACTGGAATGGAGTCAGGTCTCTGCTGACCTGCACGCACATTAGGTGAGAGGGGACCATGTCAGACGACATCTTAAGGTTAAAGCCAGCCAGACTGAGATGGCAGAGAACTATGAGACAGTGATTCACTGTCTCCAGTAGACGCCAGGGAGAGGGAGGGGGAGGGGGTGGGCTCTGTGGGAGGAGACCAACAGTCCCGACCACCAAGAAGTGTGATGTGCGTCCTTGTTTAGATGCTGTGCAAACAAGCCTACTGTAGAGAGACGTCTTTTAAACCAGTGAAAACTAGATGTGGAGCCTGCAAATTATATTTCCTTGGTGGTAATTTGAGGCCTGACAAACAGTATTATGATAGCATTATTATTCTTGGGATCAAGTCTTAATCTGTTAGCGATGACCACTAAAATATTTAGGGAAAACAGTACATGGTCTGGAGTTTGTGTTTGTATGATATGCCCTCTTGGATTTGTTTATATAGTCCAGGTCTCCATCCCAGAATATATTAGGAATGAGGCTCAGTGGACCAATAATACAAAGTGTTGGTGATTATAAAAATTGGGTGATGGTTATGGGTAGATATGTTATCCTTTCATTCCTTTTGTGTATTTATTTCCATAATAAAAATGTTGAAGTAGAGGGAAAGGCCGTCTGACAAAGTTATCTTTGATTACCCACAATCACAATAGCAATGCCTCCTCAGTAGGTTTTAGATTGTTGATGAGAGTCTTAGTTTCTAGGCATATTTTAGTTTTGAATTCAAGGCGGAAAGTACTTATTACAGCTTAACTTAATGTCCTTCGTTTCCATCCAGTGAAAAGAAAGTACCGAGCCTAGGTATAACGTTGTGGTCAGGCTTGTCCCAAAGCTCACTCACACTGTTCTTTTTTAGACCAAGCCACACTGGTGGAACAAGTGAAAAGAGTGAAGGAAATTGAAGCCATCGAGAGTGATTCTTTTGTTCAGCAGACATTCAGATCAAGTAAGGAAGGCAAAAAAGTAAGTTTCCACATGGACATGATGAATAAGCCTTTGGCTTCCCACTGAAAAGATGTGTTATTACTGGATTTTACTTAGATGTGGGCACTTCCTCCAATAGGCAGATGAGGGAGGGAGTGAGGGAGGGAGTGCCAGCCACGGTGCTGAGAGGATTCAGTGGAATCAGCCCAAGCCTGCCTAGGGAAAGTGCTGTAGACGTGCCTCTGACACCGCTTCATTTTAAAGACTACCAAATCAACTAAGATATCACCACCTGTGACTCTGCAACTGTAATTAATATCCACTCCATGAATATAGCAAGGTTGTTTGATTTTTTTTCTTTACAAATGTCTGTGTGCACTTTTTGAATTGTTATTCCTAGACAGATATTGGCAAAGGACTTTACATGATAGAGCTATTACTCAAATAGAAGACTCTAGTCTTTGCCCAGATGTGTGTTGTTAATGTGTGCCCAGATGTGTGTCACTAATTCAAAAGAAGTTGTCATTTCTGTTGAATTTTTCACATATTTCACTTGTTAATAAAACTGCTCTTAAGAACTTGCATCCATTAGTAAGAAAAGATGTTTTAAGAAATATATGTCTCCTTTAGTAGCAGTTATGTAGTGAAGTAATGTCTGTAGTTTCCTCCCAAAGTCTTCTACTCCGACCATATTGCACTGCTAAAGCGCAAATGTAGGACTGTGTAACTAGGATTATAGGTGTAACAATCACTATTGCTCTCCTAGAAATACCAGACTTCTAAGTAGTTATGTTTTAAGATGTTACATGTTTTTAATAGGATGAAGTTACTGGTTCGAATTTACATTATTTAATGCTTCAAAAGTTATCCTCCAAAAATATTGTAACGATCTAAATTCTGCCCAAAAGTGCAAGGAGCTTTCTGCCTTTTAAACCAAAGCTTTTTCATGTTTGTTAATCTGATATGTCAAAATTATCAAGTTCTTTCTTATAACGTTCCTAGTGCTAATAGAGATCTGAAACTTTTAATTGCCAGATTTTTTTGATTTTTAAAACTATCTTATTTTACATATCAATTTCAGTTCCTCTCCCTCCTGTCCTCCCGCTCCCCACCTTCTTCCCACCCCACCCTCAATCACCTCCTCAGAGAGGGTGAGGCCTCCCATGGGGAGTCAACAAAGTCTGTCACATCACTTGAGGCAGGACCAAGGCCCTCCCCCTTGTATCTAAGCTGAGCAATGTATTCCTCCATAGGAAATGGTTTCCAAAGAGCCAGTTCATGCACTAGGGATAAATACCAGTTCCACTGTTACTGGTCCCGCAAACTGCCCAAGCCTCTCAACTGTCATCCACATTCAAAGGGCCTAACTTGGTCTTGTGCAGTTTCCCCAGCTGTCAGTCCCAGTCAGTGAGCTCCCACTAGCTTGAGTCAGCTGTTTCTGTGTGTTTACCCATCATGATCTTGGCCTCTTTGCATGTAATATCGCTCCTCCCTCTCTATGACTGGACTCCAGGAATTTGGCCTGTTGCTTAGCTGTAGATCTCTGCATCTGCTTCCATCAGTTACTGGATGATGACAATTAAGGTGGTCATCAGTCTGATTACAGGAGAAAGGCAATTTAGGTACCCTCTCCACTATTGCTTAGATTCTTAACTGGGGTCATTTGTAGATTCCTGGGAATCTCCATAGTACCTGATTTCTTTCTAATCCCATAATGTCTCTCTCTCAAAGTATCTCTTTCCTTTTTTCCCCTCTCTGTCCTTCACCCACCTTCCCAATCCCTCATGTTCTCCCCCAACTCTCTTCCCCTCCTTACTCCCTTACCAACTCCCTTACCACCCTTCCCTATCCCCCCACACTTGCTACTTTACCAAAGAAATCTTGTCTGCTTCCTCTTCCCGGACACGGGGTTAGGGGGGAGGAATCCATGTATGTCTGTCTTAGGGTTCCCCTTACTCCACATCCTCTCCAGCATAAGCTATCCTTGGTGTTTTTGATCTTAGCCATTCTGACAGGCATAAGATGGTATCTTAAAGTCATTTTGATTTGCATTTCCCTGATGGCTAAGGATGTTAAGTGCCTTTCTGCCATTTGAGATTCGTCTGTTGAGAATTCTCAGTTTAGATCTGTACCCCATTTTTAATTGAATTATTGATCTTTTGATATCTAGTTTTTTGAATTCTTTGTATATTTTAGACATCAACTCTCTGTCCAATGTGCAGTTGGTGAACATTTTCTGCTATTTTGTTTTGTTGACTGTATCCTTTGCCTTACAGAAGCTTCTCAGTTTCAGGGGGTCCCATTTATTATTAATTGTTGATCTCAGTATCTGTGCTACTGGTGTTATCTTCAGGAAGTGGTCTTTTGTGCCAATGCGTTCAAGGTTACTTCCCACTTTCTCTTCTAATTACCAGATATTTTTAAACATAGAATATACAAAGACATGAGTTGAGTGTTTGATGTCTTTCAGCTACAGGACTAGATAGCCCTGGGTCACCTGTAGTCCTGGGTTGTCGCTGTGTTTACTGTATTTGAACTTTAGTAGTGTTATCATCACAGCTCCTGGAAGCCACAGCGATGAAATGGTATTCATACGGATATATGCCTTCTGTTTACTATCTCAATCTGCGTAGTGTAAAGACATCCATCTAAAAGAATGTATTTATTTTAGGGCTTGGCCTTGAATTTATTTTCTAATGTCCATTCTTATTGACATTCTTATAATCAGTGAGCAAGTTTTTCCTGTGAAAAACCTAGTCTAGAGTCTGTAGACTGGGTTTTGTCCTGTGACACTTTCCTGTCTGGTTCTAAGTATTGTTTCTCTTTACATTTACTTTTAATTCATGTTTTCGTTCATGAAAGCATACATGGGAAGGATTAGTGTCAACAGAGCACATGCTGGAGAAGGCATTCCCCTTTGAGTAGAGCCATAGCCCTCCAGCACGTGACTGCTCTTAGTAACTGCACCCGGGATGCTCGGAGGAGCAGTGATGAGCTAACAAGAATAAATTTATACTCCGCTGAAACATAAAACGAGGGGCAATTTATTAGCTTAGAAAGTGGCCTCGCTCTCTAGTCTGAAATGTCTGTGTCTGCAGTGGAAGGCCAGGACTCAGGATGCCTAAGAGATGAATTATTTATGAGGAGATTACTTAGCAAAGAGAAGTAAATTATCCTGAGTACTATTTCATCCAGGGCCTGGGCAGACGTGATGGGCTATCCTTGATGCATAGCAAAGATTAACTCTCCTGGGGACTAAATCACCCAGGGCCCGAGCTTCCATATCTGTCTCTCCTGGACAGTTTTGTGCTCTTAGTTAAAGTTTGCCTCTTTAAAAAGGCTGTCCATGCTAGCCACCCTTTCAATTGGTGTCAATTTCCTTAGGAGTTAAGTCCACTAATTAAGCTAGAGAACTGTCACCAGGAAGAAAATGCCCCTTGGCAATAACATTCTAGACACTGCGGGCATCCTATAATACATATTGATTAAACTAGTTTAACTCTGAAACCTTACCCAAGAAGTTTGGGGATGTGATAGATCCTTGATACATCATTAGCTTTAGAAGACAAGATGTCCTTTGTTTTCAGGATGTTTTCCCACATAAACCTGGCACAGGTTATTTAGCCAAAGACTGACTGATATGTTTGGCAGATAATCCCTGTGTTCAAAAGGAGAATTGTAGATAACCCTGCACAATTTGGGCATCTGTGTTAAGATTAGGAAAGTATTATCCAATTGTACCACCAGGTGGCAGTATTGCACAAAGCCGGGCATTCTGTGGGCCTGTGATGAGGTCCAATTTTATGGTTGAACAACAATTTTCTCTTAGGAGTTTCTGTCACTTAACTAAGGAGCAGCTAGTGATTTTACAAACACGCTCAACCATTGAACAACTCCCATTCTCCAATCCCAGCTTTTGATGGTTTTAATTTATATGTTTATTTGTACTTTTGTTAATGTTGGGGCTGAAGAAATGGCTTGGTGAGCAAGAGCTCTTGCAAGCATGAATATATGTGTTTAGATTCCAGCACGCAGAGGGGAAAATACCAGAAAAAAAGCCAGGTGTGGCCACATGTGTGCTGTGTGGCAGAAACAGGGGAGCCACTGGGTCCTCCAGGCGGGCAGCCTGGCTCCAGGTTCAGTGCATAGAACAGAGCTCTGTGTCCTCCCCCAGCCTCCATGCATGTATGCCAACACACACATGGAACACACACATACAGTGGATAATTCGCATGGGAAAAAAACAGAGTGAGGTTAGTTGGCTCTGTAATGAGACTGTTATCTCTGCCACTTGAAGAGGGAGAATTCCCCAGCTTCTCTGCATCTTTTCAAGGCAGTTCAGCCTGTGGTCAGCATCTCCTGCCTGAGTCCTATGCTGGGGTATAGAGACAGGTCATCTTTATGAGGAAACATGGCCTGCCAAAAGTTGTTTTACTGAGTCTTATTGAGTTGACATGTGTCCCCCTTTCCCCATGCAGAATATTGGGCATGCCTTTAACTCAGTTTCATAAATGTGCATCATAACTTTATCTGTATGGCCATGTACCTTCTAGACCCAATAGATCAGAGTTATTCAAATGTTTGAAATCTAGATGACATGGAAGGGGGGTATTGACTCCAAAATAGAATAAAACTGCCAAATAAAGTTTAATAACTTTCTTCTTAATGCCCATAAAAGTTAATGTTGTGGTTCATGTGAATATCATTGATTATTAGGTTCAGTCTTGATAAGCATGCCTTCATTCAGAAACAGTTTGTGGCATAGATTTCTCTAGTTTGTAATAATTTCTGCTTTTGTTTGATGACTTCCCAGAAGTGTAGCCTTCAGGATCATCTTGTTTATAGTAGTAAAAGTCTCTCCCATGCATGCAGCTTCTTTTAGCATGAAAATGAATTCATGTTTGAATCAAATAAAATGCTTAAGCAATGAATGAATCTTACGTTACGAATTAATCCATCTGGGATGAAGGGAAGGTTGAGTGCATCAGGTGCATGTCATGTAAGCATGAGGACCTGGTTCTGTCTCCAGAAGCTCATAGAAAAGTGTGGTGGTGTGTGTGTGGTCCCAGCACTGGGGGAAGCGGAGACAGGTACGATCCCTTCCCTCACTGACCTCGCCTGCTTGGTGGGCTCCAGGCCAGTCTGAGACCCTGGACCAAGAAACAACATAGAGAGCACCTGAGGAACAACACCCAGCATTGACCTCTGGCTTTAACATCTAGCATATGCACACACGCGCACACACACGCACATGCGCACAGAAATAAACTAATCACACCACATAGGGCTTTCCCTTCTACCAAAGCAACTATAGCACTGACAGGACCTGAGGAGCGGGTTTCAGGTATCTGACTTTAGGTAGCACAAGGGTGAGCATCCTAGGATGAGTGTTTCTCCCAGTCCCCAGCCTTATCTGCCTGGACCCGTTTCCTGTGCTTGCTGAGTGGAGGTGTGGCTGGGCTGAGCAAGCAACCACCGAGGCTAGCTACACTCTCTCCGCGGGCCTCCCTCTCATTTTCCTCCTCTCAGATTGTGCACACTGTTCCTTGGCGGAAGCATCCCCTTCTGTCCTCGTCATGTGTCTGGCTGTTATTATTCTTCGAGTCTAGAATTTTACCTCCAGAAAAATAAAACTAAATTGTAAGTCCTAAATAAAAGATATTGTGCCTAGGCACCGAATCTAAACTAGACTCACCTCTCCAGTCCCCATCATCCTTATGTATTTCTTGTCAAAGTCTGCTATTATTAATAATTGTGTATTTATTTTAAATATGTGCTATAACGTCTTCATTGAGACAGCAAAGCTCAGCAGCAAAACTACAGGGCATTTTTCTCCCTTGGTAGCTAGGGCTTACCAAGCAGTGTTTAATGAGGTGGCTAAATTGATAGGTCTCCAAATTGAAGATAAAGTAATCTAAAAAAAACTTAATTTATGCATAGTTCATCCTCTAGACATTTTTCATAGAAATATTTGTTTTGAACTTCATTTTAAAAATGGGTGTTAAGAAGTATATTTAAGGCAAAAGAAAATAGAAAGTAAAGGAATTGAACCCATAAATATAGACCACAGAGATAAAGACTACAGAGAATTGACCTCCCATTTGTCTTTTTTATATTGTATTTTAATTTTAACTTCACGTTCTTACCTAATTGATTCATAGAATCCCTACAACCTAGCTGCTAATCAGCCACTCCTCAGCCACCTCCTCTGTCAGGAAGATTGACGTTTACCTGAGTCGGCACGTGCCACTGGTTCCCTCATGGCAGGGACATTGAGTTATCAGTCTTTGTGCTCCCAGCACTCGTAACAATGTGGGCCATACAAACACTGCATATAGTTTGAAAAAAAAAGCGACAAATGTAGTTTTATTCTTACAGAATATGATATACCTTTCTTTTACAAACTCTTGTTTATTTCAAACTATTTTAAGTAATCTTAAAAGATAACACACGAGTCCATCGATGGATGAGGTGCAGATCCATACAATGGAATATTATTTAGCAACTACAAAAAAATGTACTGATACGTTCTAACATGTATGGCTCTTTAAAATACTAGGCTCAATGAAAGAACCAACCACAGAAAACCATTACTGCATGGTCCGTCACACAGGAAACCATTACTTCATGGTTCTTTACACAGAGATCCAGAATACACAAAGCCATCATCAAGAGGTTAGAAAAAATAAGGAGTGATTGCTAAGAGACATAGAATGTTGGAAGGAATAATTAAGATATTTTGAAATAGATCATGATAACTGTTGTCTAATTTTCTAGATGTGCTAAAATCCATAATATGGTGTGTAAATTGTAGCTAACATGGATATATAAATATTTTAAGGATAACTTTCTGAGGCCAACTAAATATTAGAAGTATATTGTAACATTTTTATTATTATAATTCAGACACCAAATATGTATATATGTGTGTGCATGTATGTGTATGCATGTGTATGTGTATTTCAATAGTATAAACAGTGATATAAGAAAAGCATAGGAAATGAAAAAATTCCCTCCATACTTGTATTTGTTTTTGTTTCTTTGAGTAACAATTTTTTTCTCATTCAGGAATGTGGAGCCTTTTGAGATAACTATCATCTCAGAGGAGACTTACTAGAGCAATCATTGTTCAGTATTAAATATTAAGAAACCCATCCTCTAAACATGGATTATGCTTAGATTGCTGTGTTGCATTTTCAGTCGGTAGAACCAAGCGACGTGAAACATGCGACTCCAGCATCAGGACCAGCATCAGTCACTGCTGAGCCACCCAGCACTGGAAAGGAAATAGACCCTGACAGCATCCCCACGGCTATCAAGTACCAAGATGACAATTCTCTAGCTCATCCAAATGTGAGACCCTTAAACCTGATGAATCCGCTCAGAGTCACCCAAGCAGTCCCCGTTTATTCTGACCCTGGGAAGACATGCAGGAGAGGGTTCATGGCTTCTCTTTGCTGCAGATGGGCAGCTGGCCTCAGGCCTTAGAATTGTTTACATATATTTGAGTATGATGTTGTCTACACATTTCCTGCCTGCTAGAATGATTCTGTACTTAAGAAACATGGTCAAAAAAGGAAAATAGTTTTCCTTTTTTGTAACTGGCAGTAGAAGTTCTAGTGCAGGTCAGCTCTGGTTTTTCAGGTGTGAGCCGTCACTAAGTCACTAAGACCATTTACTGTCTTTGAGCAATGATGTGATTGGTGTTTCTCAGAAATGAACTCACAGACATAGGATGTGAAATGGCCAGTCAGTGAAACAACGTTCAGGTTGTTCCTTTGCTCCCCAGCTGCTGAGCGCTAACTCGCAGTGGGTGGGTTGGGCAGCAATATAGCCTTCAGCGGCTGAGCAGTGCACACTGCTGTTCTGGGAGGTGTCCATCACAGTGATTTGTGTCTTGTCGCGTCAGGTCCGACCAGCCGACGCACAGTAACATTTGCCTTCTCCTCTCTTTTACTGTAGTTATTTATTGAAAAAGCTGAAGCTGAAGAAAAGTGGTTCAAGAGATTAATTGCCCTCCGACAAGAAAGACTCATGGGCAGTCCTGTGGCCTGAGCAAGAGACGTGCGGTTGAGCTGACATAGCCTTGAAAATTGAGGGTTTAAATACTAATGTTGACTTTTACTCCTAAAGTGACTTAGCCAATCTCATTTCTTCCTTCGTGTTCAACTGAGTATTTGCTGTTTCTAATCAAACATTGTGAATAGTGAATCTGTTATAAAAGATGTGAGTGTGTGAACATATTATCTTGTTAATAAAACTAATCATAAAAATGTCAGTGTTGATGTAAATGAATATTCAGTAGTGAATTTCATTACAGTTTTTACAAAGTCATGTTTCTGACCCAATATTGGATAATTATATGAGTCATGTTATTTAGTATAAGATTTCATCTCCTATGTATTATAAAACTCTTTTGAATCTCTTATCTCAGCTTTTTAACATTTTTGGGTCTCATAAAAGGCACGTTTTATGAGATCAAAGCAATTACCATGTTAGATGTGAAGGCAACATGTTTGCTAAAACCTTTCCCTGTGCCAAGTGTGGTATCAACCCTCTAATCCTAGTCCTCTGGAGGCTTAGGCAGGAGGATCTCAACTCCAGTCTGCATGTCACTGAAGGGCTCGGACACGTTGGAGTACATGATGGAGCCTTGTCTGAAAAACTTAGAATTAGAGATGGGTTTGTATTCAGTGCTCTTTTGAAAGCTGTAAGCACCCAGTCCTTTCCTTTAGAAATCACAAGCCCAGTGCATTAGTCACTGCACTGCTGTGACAAAGGCCTGGCATCACTTCAGAGAAAAGGCTTTTCTCTATGGCCTGAGAAGGCCGTGGTCAGCTGGTTCCACTGCAGTCGGGCCTGTGGCAGGCAGAAGCATAGCATTAGGGCAAGGCACAGGGAAGCCGCTCAGTTTCGGCTGTCAGGAAGCCAAGAGACAGCATACCCTCCTCTCACCTGCTTCTAATCTGTCCCTCCCACCTAGCAGCCTATCCAGCTGTAGACTCCTGCTTTAACCCATTGATGAAGTTACAATCCTGGGATCCAGTAACTCTCGCAGCACCACCAGCAGGGAGAAAACCAAGCCTTGAGCAGTTGAGCCTTTGGGGGCACTGTGTAGAATGCCTTTCTCTGTAGCTGAGCAACAGAGCTCACTGCAATCCATACTAGATGTACTGAGAGAAGGACGGATCCTTGCTGGACAAAACTGGATTTCAACCCCAGGTACAAATGCTTCCTTGTTCCATTTTGCTCTGCTTGCTTTCACATGGTCTCTATAAAGGCTAGAGCTTAAGACACAGCCATGGGAAGGCCTTGGGATACGATACATTTTGATTCTGTCATTGTCATACTTTAGAACCACGGAAATTCTTGGCTCTATTACAAATGAGAACTACGAAGAACTTGCGCTCAATTGCAAGTGTCATGAAGAAGTTTGTTTAAAATGCTTGTTTTTATGAAAACATTTTTCGGGACCTTAGTAGAGGCTGTCTTCCTCGGCTCTATAAATAAACATACCCAGTATGAAGTCAGCTCTGTGTCATTGTTAATGCACATACACAGCTTCACGGTCATGGTCTCAGGAGGGATTCGTGTTTCTGAAATACTTTGCTTGTGAATTTGTTGTATAATTTGTACACTGTAGATGTGCTCTCACCTCTTAGGAAGTTCGTGTCTAGGGAAGGATGTAGGTGTCGGTTGGCTGTCGGGAGCCTACACAATTTCCTCAGTATGTTGGAGGCTCCCCATCTGTGCAGCAATGAAGACCCCGTGACCGACTTTATAATATACCTTCCACTCGCGTTCCTTCAGGACAGGGACATCAAATGTGGAGACTTGAATTAAGAGGAATTTGGATTTTAAAGATCAGTGTTTTGTGGGAATAAATCAAATTGAAGTTGGTTGGTTTTTTTTTAAGGGAACAAATAAACTTGATCCTAAAGAATTCAGTGACTGCTTCCTCCTTCATTTCCATATCTCATTAATTTTGTTTCTCTCTAAAACCACAACATGACCACAGAAGCCAAATCAGATTTAATGAAGAGACTTCATAGAACATTATCAAACGCATTGCCAAACTCAAGCTAGATGATGCACCCTGGCCACCTTTAATATCCCAACATAATAAGCCTGTAAAATACAACCATCTTTTTCATGTTGCTTGATTAGTGATAATTACCCAGCTTGTAAGAGACCTTAAGTGCACCGAAATAGGATTCTTGCAAACAATAGGTGCTATTGCAAGTTAGGTTTTTATTTCTGACGCCAGGCACACTGCTAGGAAGAATAGATCAAGAGCGTTATTTCTGGCGCTCACTTTATGAGGGGACAGAGTGCTTGGATCATTTACCTACTTGACTTGAGCATCCTATCTAGCGTATGAAGTGAGGATATTAATAAATGACCTTCCTGCTTTGATTTTTGGGGAGGGAGAAATAACATTAAAAATGTTCATAGAAAAATACATTACTTAGCCCAAGTGAACATTTTGACTTGGGGAGCATTTTAATGAAAGACAAAATGAGCAGTTGCTTGGGCTATGGTTTTAAAAGCTACCCTCCAGTCTATGTGTGTTTCTCTGGACTTTGAGCTGATCTTGGCAATAGCCCACAAGCCTGCTGTGTGTTCAATCAGTCTTCTCTGATCTGCTTCCTTGACAGCACCATGAGGTTCTGTTCTGTCCTGGGAGAGCTGCAATGAACCTATTTAGGAAATCCAAAACTTCTTCATGGTCTTGTTTACCAACTTAGTCATGAATATTACTCTGAGTGCTTAGTTTATGCTCAATGCACTATAGGGACCTTTGGACAAACACAAGGTGTATCAGTGAGGGTCCTACCCTCAAGAGGCTAAGCTACCAAGCCTAGGCATGCCAATAATATAAGAAATCTAACACATACTAGCAGGAGAGAAGACTGGGTTATGTAAAAGAAAAAGCGAAATTAGTCCGAATTCCAAAAAAAAAAAATCAAGAAGGCTTCATGGATGAGATTGCAACTAGTCTAAAACTGGTCTTAGACAGCCAAGAAGCCTGGAGCCTCCAGCTCCACAGCCTGACTCATCATCCCCCCCCCCCTTTTTTGCCTATGCTTGGGTCTTTCCCAGAGTTTTTGGTTTAGACATCAATCAAAATTCTTGTGATGAAATGACCAGACAACTGTTAGATACTCCCCTAAGGAAACTCACTCTTGGAACTCCCCTGTGGAAAGTGTGTCCTCTTCATAAGGACATGGCTGAGGCTTTGCAAGAGGTCAAGAATAAAAATAGAGATAAGAACACTGTGAATCTGAGTATTATCCTAACCTTTGCCATGAAGATGGACTTTTAACATTTCATCTCCAATTTGTGGTAGTTTTTTTTCCCCTAAATTAAATAAAAAACGTCCAGACATATTACATCTCAGGACTACTTTTGCTAACATTTTACCCCAGAATTTGACCCAGTGTTTGACATAGAGATCATGACTATATTTTTTTTTAATTATGAAAGACTTTCCCATTTCAAATAGCAAGTATTCTTAACTGGCTGGTTATTTAAATTGCTCAGTTAGGGATAGGGTATTTATGTCCATTTCTTATTGCTGGGGTAAAATCCCGGAGGAAAGCCGCTTCTAGGAAAGAGGATTTACTTTTCCCCGTGGGTTTGAAGGCTTCAGTCCATCGTGACTGGAGAGCATGGCAAAGCAGCTTCTGTGGTGTTAGCAGGAAGCAGAGTGTACCCCTGGCAGCAGCAAGGTGTTCTCTTTCCTCACCTTTGAGAGCAGTGCTTCTCAGCTTTCCTGCTGCTGTGACCCTTTAATACAGTTCCTCATGTTGTGCTGACCCCCAACCATAAAAATATTTGTGTTACTACATAATATTGCTGCTGTTATCAATCATACTTTTAGAGACAGAAATTTATTAAAGGGGTTGTGACCCACAGGTTGAGAACCACTCTTTTGGACCCTTCAGGCCACTTAGCCTATGGGATGATGGCAAGCACATTGAGAGGTCTTCCTTCGGTCCATTCTGTATATACGCTCAGAGACACAGCTAGAGGTATACTTTACTGATCTAGATACTTCTCAAGTCAGATTGACAGAGCAACTGTTATCGTGGTAGAGTGCAGGATACGAATTCAGGCTTCAGCACCAAAAATACACAGTAAATGCAATTAAAATAAATGTGTCAAGCTCATTGGAATGAGTACAAAAAAATAAATTTTACAAGCAACCTAGTCCTTTTTCTCTGATTTAAATATCCAGTGTTTTTAACCCTACAAAATTTGGCTCCCATGACATGTACGATAGGTGGTATCCTCGCCTTTCGGGATTAGCATCTGCCAACAGTGGCTCTAGACTTTAAACAAGCATCTCATTAGTCCCATATTTTCCCAGGCTTTCATTAAAGTCTACTTTTCATTGTATAATGTGCATTGAAAATTTTTAAACCGTAAATTTTTTCCCAATACCAGCATAATAAAAGACTGGTAGGTAGTTTTGTTCCTTTCTCTGTTTTGTTTTGGTTTTTTTCCAGTGATGTGGGTCTGACCATTCAGGATCTACCGAACGCTGGCCTCCTGTGACTTCCTCTCCTTCCAAAGAGATAGATCAGTTTTCAAAAACTAAAAGTCGCCAATGTAGTAAGACAACACTTTAAACTCCACAATGTACCGCCTTATTTTTAGGTCTTCGAGAGGACTGGCAAAATGAAAGCACTGCAGTTCTCAGAGTGGTGAACTGAGCTGACCCTCTCTTCCTGGGATCCTACGCATGGTACTCGGATAAACCCATAGAAAACTCTGCCTTCAGAAGCCTTTCCACAGTGGGCTGCCAGGGCCTTGTATCTAGCAAAATCCACGACCATGTCTGTCTATCTCTATGATCCTAAAAAGTTAAAATGGAGTTTTTAGAAAAGCACAAATGGTTCCCAAATACCAGGACGATGTGTTGAGACAAGTGGGGTATTCTTGAGGGTTTTTTGGTTTTGTTTTGTTTTTTTTTTTTTTTTTTAAAATCTATGGATAGATCGTTTATTTAGACTTTTTGTAGCTTAAGTGATTCTCCCTGACCTGTAGAAGATAAATTGTCAACTTTGTAATAGTTGGAAATAATGGTTTTCTTCCAAAATGCTGTATGCTTAAATGACCAGTGTCTACTCACCTCAGGCAAGAAAATAGAAGTCATCTAAAGTTATCAAAAGTCTTATAAATATGCTTTGCTGCACTTCACAAAAAAACATGTTTTAGAAGTGTGCCATCGCGCAGAAATAGCAATGTGAGCCCTGTGCCATTTAATAGCTCTCTACCAAGAGCCCTTGACCCTTCAAGGGGAGACTCATCTTCCCGTTAGCACCTGTTCTCAGCGCCTGTGCTCGTCTTCAGCACTGTGTGGCCCACATTCAACGGGGGCACTCATGCAGGCTTTCGGCAGACCTTTATAGCTGGCGATGAGACGGGGACAGGTGACTGGCACATATGCTATTATTCACAACAGGCGCTAATGTGAAGTTCTGGCTTTAGGTATTTTTTATCTTAAAAATAACTCTGGTACAATTTCCAAGAAACATTCAACTAATTCCTAAGTTCCTCGGGAGGATATTTAAACAGAGACCTATGATATCTTTGAATAGGAGTGATATTAAAATATGTCTTTTCTCATTTGAAAACCTATTTTGGAGTTACCACAATCTGTGTCAAAAATCTCTGTCAGTTTTTGTAATAACAAAGGCAGCATAGATCAGTAGGAGTGAAATGGTAGGTTTCAGTTCTAGAATAAACCTTGTAAATTAAATGATTGCCTACCATCTTACTAGACTGCAGGTTCTTCAACGTTCCCAATATTTGTCAATATATTTTAGATAAATTATATTATGAAAACATTTCAGGTAGCAATAAATCTGCTCACTTGCTAGCTTTGAATAAAGGAAATAGCTTTCTTATAATGTAAAATGCGAATTATTAAATTATTTTTCTTGTCACAGTTGCATGGGTCAGGCTATAGGCATACCTGCCACTGAGCCTCACACCCTGAGTTTGACCCCCTTTCTCCCATATGGGACATGATGAAAAGAGAGACCTGACTTGCACAAGTCATACACTGAACTCGCCTCATGGAAAATAGGCAGAAAAGAGAGTGAGATTATGGGAACAAAGTCTAGACCTTCAACGGCACCCCCTCAGTGACCTAGTTCCTCTAACCAAATCCCATATCTCTGTTTCTACCACTTCCCAAAAATGTCAGCAGATTATGAAGCCATTTGTAATTAAACCAATGGATTTAGGTTAGAACTCTCATGATCCAAACACTTCCTAAAAGGCCTGCCCTTGAGAGTTACACTGCGGACCACACCTTCAACACATGAGTTGGGGGGATATTTAATATCCAAACTGCAATGGGATATGCAGTATTTCAGTTCATTCATAGCAGAAAATTTCCTGGTAATTATGACGTGAAGTTTTTTCCAAAAGCCAAGTTCTCTCGAGAAACCACATTTATATTGAAGATCCTACAAATTGACTAAAGCCATGTGATTATGGAGAGATGGAATGTTGCAGATCAAGAGCCAAAATTATCTTAGGTTATCATCAGTGCCTCTTAATAACCATTTACCAGCAATCTCTGTATCTAACTAACACATCATAACTACAGAGTAAAACTTTTAGTATGTACCATCAAGCTCAGCAAAAAATAAGCTCCCACCAACCTTTAAGCTAAGCATGCTATATGGTAACCCCTGGAACCCATGCGGAGGTTTCCCCTTGGCTCTACTGGGTCTTCCTGATATCCCCACAAAGGCATTTGATAAAAAACACTGTGGCATCTTGAATGAGAATGGACCCATAGGCACAAATGTTTGAATGCATGGTCTCAGATAGTGGAAGTATTCGGGTAGGATTAGGAGGTGTGGTCCTATTGGAGGTGTGGCCTTTTCAAGGAAGCCGTCGTCCACTGGGGGTAGACTCTGAGGTTTCAAAAACCCACACCTGGCCTTGTGTTTGTTTCTTTCTCTGCCTGCTGCCTGCAGATTAAAAGCTTCTTCTCCAGTACCATGCTGTCTACTTTCCGCCTGGATGGTCATGGCCTCAACTACCCTCTGGAACCATGAGCCTGAAATTAAATGCTTCCTTTTATAAGAGTTGCCTTGGTAATGGACTCTTCACAGCAATGGAACACTAACTAAAATATGCTCTCATTTCTTTCTTTGGTTCTATGACTATAAAATTCACATAGCATCTAGGTTGTTTCCAGGAAGATAGGTTAACAAAGAGAACCCTAACAGAGACATACATGGATGCCCCTGGGAGGGGAAAGAGACAAGAACTCCTGAGAAAATTGGGAACATGGGGGTGGGGGAAGAAGGGAGGGTGGATGGAGGGGAGGAAGAGAGGAAGAGAAGTGGAAGGAGAACACAAGGGAACAGGATGATCAAGATGGAAGGACAGAGAAGGGGGGAGCAAGGAAAGAGATGTATTGATCAATGGAGCCGTTACGAGGCTAGCAAGAAACCTAGCACTAGGGAAATTCCCAGGAATCCACAAGGATGACCCCAGCTAAGACCCTAAGCAATAGTGGAGAGGGTGCCTGAACTGTCCTTCCCCTGCAATCAGATTGATGACTACCTTAATTGTCATCATAGAACCTTCATCCAGCAACTGATGGAAGAAGATACAGAGATCCACAGAGCAGCACTGGGTTGAGCTCCCAAAGTCCAGTCTAAGAGAGGGAGGAGGGATAGGATAATAGGAGCAAATCCACTGAAACAGCTGACCTGAGTTAATGGGAGTTCACCAACTCCAGTCTGATAGCAGGGGAATCAACAAAGGACCAAACTAGACCCTCTAAATGTGGGTGACAGTTGCATGGCTGAAACAGTCTGAGGGGCCACTGGCAATGGGGCCAGGATTTATCCCTACTGCTTGAACTGTTTTTTTGGGGGGGAGGAGCCCATTCTCTTTGGAGGGATATCTTGCTCAGCCTAGATAAAGGTGGGGGGGGACTTGATCCTGCCTCAAAGTGATGTGTCAGACTTTGTTGACTCCCATGGGAAGCCTTACCCTCTCTGAGGAGTGGATGGGGGCCGGGATTGGGGAAAGTGGGGGAAGTAGGAGGAGGAGAGAGAGTGGAATTGGTATGTAAAATTTCAATTAAAATAATAAAAAAAATTCACATGGTCTCTTCCATGATAAGGAGCATTAGTCAGGTAACCTGAATATCTGTCCCTGGAATTAGTCATTGGTTTTTGGCTCACCATAATCTATTTTCTTTCCAATAAAATCTGTGTTTTACATCAACAAATCATAAGCAAAATTTTATCAAAAAAAAACTTAACTACACAACACATCTACCCACTCAAATTTTTGTTAATATGGGAAAAGACTGAACCTGTTAAGTTTACCACTGGATGGTATCACCCTTCTCCCAGCGTTCCAAACACTAGATAAGCTCCTCCCAGAGAAGTTAGCTTAAGTACAACAGCTGTGGCCTTCTACACAAACATTTCAGATGTAAAGGAAGTGACGTTTAAACCCTGAGAATTGCCAACCATCCGTGCTCTTCAGCACTTTATCCCAGACTGGTCCCAGCCAGTTAGAGTAGTTCTTTAAAGCGGAAAATAATCTCATAGAGAAAGTTGGGCTTGAAGGTTTGAGCTTGACTCTGTCATGAAGGTATACATCTGTGGGGTGAAGGCCCAGGAGAAAGGAGGCACTGGTCGTCAGTCTATCTCTGGTTTCTGTGCAGCTTGACAACTTAAGTGCTTTGGTTTCTTAACTCAACCTTCTCTCTTTTCAAAGGAAAACCAAAAGGAACTTCTCATCCATCAGCTATTCAACACATAGAAAGTGCTTGGTTCAATTCTGAGTCTACGTTTTTGAAACAAGCTTCTTTACTGCATGATTTCTGTCCCCACGAGCAGTATCTCTCTGTCAACAGACACACTAAATTACTAACTGTTGAATTGCCCAGATGTGTGATCTCATGGAACTAAAACAAACAATTCAGTAGCTTTTCATTATTGTCACTTTTGAGCCTGCACTTGGACCTCAAATCACAAATAGACGGGAAATAGGAGACATAACTTTGCTCTCTGTGTCCTGAGGAGAAAGATCCCCTTAGCAGCTTACCTAGGTAGCCAGCTTGAGAAATCAAGGGCACAGCTGCTGGGGCATCCCCTACTTATAGGTGTGAAAAACAAGTGTGTCAGCAGGAAATAACTGGAAAAACATGGGTTCAGCCTCCCCAACACCAACAATCCACAGAATTGCAGTAGACTCTTCATTACTCTCTGCGATGACTTTGAAACATGTCTGCAAATTTGACGTGACTGAAAGTTTATCTGTCTTCATGACTTGCTTGTAAGCAACGGATTACGTGGAAGGTGACACAACACAATTAAGAAAGATTTGTGCTTATGCCTACTCTCCCGGAGCACTCACACTTTCAACACTTGAAAAGCCACAGAAGATGGCCAAATGCTAAGTCCACCATGCTCTGATGAAGCCAGGCTCCTGTAGACTCCACTTATCAGTATTACCTATGCAGTAGTCTCAACTGGGTTCCTAGCTCTAACGCAGCACCAGCTATCAGACATCAGAGTACAGACTCCATCAGTCACATAGACTTCCCACTAAGGCCCCAATACAAGCACAATTTGTCTATCTAGGTTCTTCACCCACTGAATTTATGAGGCCAGTAATGTGGTTGTTTTTATGGCGCTGGGTTTGGGGTTTGGGATGCAGCCATAATAAAACACCAACTGTACTGAGACACTAGAAATCTGGTTAAGCCATGTATTGATATTTATATGAGGATTAGTATGATAGTTTGAATAAGAATGCCTCCCGTAGGTTAATAGATGTTAATGCTTCCTCACCAGAGAGTGACACTATTTGAAAGGATTAGGAGGTGTGGCCTTGGAGGAAGTATGTCACTGGGGGTGGGCTTTGAAGTTTGAAAAGCCCGAGCCAGATCTAAAGGCTCTCTTTCTTCCTGCTGACTATGGGTCCAGATGTAGACCTCCCCACCACCTCTCCAGCACAATGCCTACCAGCAGACACACTCCCTACCAGTGACAACGAACTAAGCCTCTAAAACTATAAGCAAGCCCCAGTTTCATGCTTTCTTTTCTCAGAGTTGCCGTGGTCCCAGTGTCTCTTCCCAGCAAAGGCACACTGGCTCAGTCGGCTTAATGCTGGGCCGTTGCTACTGTTATAAGTGAGGCTGTCTGGCCTGGTGCCCTGAACTTGAGCTGCAGAGTTCGGAGTCCTTGGTGCAAGCATCTCTGTTTCGTGATCTAGCAAAAGGCCATTGAAATCTTCCAACGTGTCAAGTTCTGACGTGAATGGGGATTTATACGTGTAAGTATGTAACATAATGCTTAGGGCAAAATTTAAAAAGAAACAGAGCCAAAAAAGGTAGGAATAATACAATTCTCTGAGTTTATGTTTGTAGTCATTTTGCTTTTTAGGTTAAATTTTTTTTTTCCCTCCTGAGCGATTTTCTTATTTTTACAAAGCAGATTCACCATAGACATTTATGGGCAGTCCCTTGTAAATGTGTTTGGACTAAGTGATAAGGAGGGCTAGAAAAATGAGAGGCCCGTGTTCTAACGAACCTTGCGTTATTTAGTGTCTGTCGCTGAAAAGCAGCGTGTGCTCCAAAGCTAACTGTCATGAGTAAGATTCTATGAGCCACAACCATCAAAATGACTGGGAATTAAGAGAGAAAATTAATTCCCAAAGGAAATCACGGTAGATCTCATTATTTCAGGAATAACCCACCTTAGGACTTTAATTAAAAATAATATTTATTCAAAATAAATGAGTGCTGGCAGGTTTCTGCAGAAGCCATAATCTTGGTTATGCTAAATCTTCTTATATTAGTGCTGACATCATTAATCTCATTTGAGATGCCCTCCAGACTGACAGCCCTTATAGCGCTGGGGCAGTTTCTCGTAGCAACCTTTTTATCTTCGCCCAAGAGTTATAATTCATGCAGATACCTAATGGAAAAAAGGCCTGGGCAATTAGAGACATCACTCTGAGATCTTCACGGGCACTTTATCATGTCAGCGAGGATCCCTTAATGAGTTTGTTCTCAGACAGAGGCCAGTATCTCAACACCGCCATCAAATTAATGGTGGCTACCTTATTGCGTTATTTATGCCTAGGTACCAGTATTTGTTCTAGGGAAGCATCAGGTGTTTTATCAGAGCTCACAGAATCAATCTAGATACACAAAGTTCATTAAGTCAGAAGGAGAAAAAAAAACAGCGAAAGTATAGAATAAAAAGCAGAAAAGGTAAGAAGTCAGAGAGACCCAGCAAACACACAGACCACAAACTACAGCGTTTGGTTAAGACGTGCTTTCAAATTTGCCAGCTAATTGTTGGTTCCTACGTCAAGCCCAATGAAATAATTAACTTTGATCATTTTGTTCTGGCCTATACTGATTGCTTTGGTGCAAGTTTCTAATAGACATGTGACCAAACGATGTGCCTGGCCTAACGTATGTGAGCCCCGAGCTTCAGTCCCCGGTGTTGTGTTACATAAACCAAAGGAGGAAGGGTTTCTAAAGTGGGCGGGGAAAGAAACATCTCGGTGCTCCCATAGCAGATGTAAGGCCCTGGGTTCCATCCTCAGTGTCACCAAAAGAAAAGGAAAAAGAACGTGTGTGTGTGTGTGTGTGTGTGTGTGTGTGTGTGTGTGTGTGTAATATTACACTATATATATTTGTGTGTGTATGTGTCTATGTATGTAAAATGTAGGTATACTTCACACAGCTACTGCGTGTGCTAGCTCCATGACAGCAAACACTAAGAGGGCAAAAAGTCTTGGAAGCAGACAGTTCTGTTCACAGATTGTTTTGTGTGGACATAAGGGCCTTTACTATTTTATTCTAACATCAGGAGACATGTTTTATCAAAAGCACACTAAAAGGCAATCTAGAAAAAAAATTGAAATGCAAACATTTTAGGCCAGAAGTCAATATAATTTCCATCCGATTTAAAATTGACTAGAATGAATTTTAGATGTAATAGAGTACACTGAATCCGACAAACTTGAACTAAACATTTGTGGCCCCAGTGAGAATTAGTTTGCAGTCTAAACGTCCTGCAGAGATGAAATGACCCTGTGACCCTGACATCTGAGAGTCTGGACCTCAGTGACTGGGGACTGGTGTCACTGGCGAGGGCCTAATGCCAGAGACCAGGGTACACCTTACCTCTCCCAACCCAGGGTTTGCTGTAGGTCTGGTTTAGAGTTACGTGCAGAAGCCGGTGTGTGAATGTTACAGGGCTCATGTGTCTCTTTCATGCCATGAAAACACGCCCTCTCAGTAACGGGATCACACGCTCGCAGCCTGCAGCCAGATTCAGCCCACAGGCTTGTTGTCTGTGGCCTGCTCTGAGGGACTTTCTTTTTATAGTTACTAACATTTAAAAGAATTAAGAGAATTCATGTGAAATCCATGTGACCAGTGGGCATGCATCTCTGCAGGGACATCTGAGCTCTGTGCCATAGTAACGCTTCTTCAGCTGGAAGCCAGTCCCCTGCAGCAAGCTACCGGCCCACCCCTCTGGGTCCCCACAAGGACACAGCAGGAAGAGGGAAGTGGGCTTCTCAGCAGGCTGAGAGACCTTGAATGAGTGGTTTCTCTGCTCTGGCGTTTCTCTTGCTTTTGTGCAGCTGGCGTAGTAATAGCGTTTGTCTGTCCAATCTCTGGAGCATTAAAGCTGTGCCCAGCACAGGCAGAAACTCAGTAAAGTTGGTTGTTACTTTGATCCTACAGTCAGCTTCCATCCCTTTTGTTTGACTTGCTCCTATCCGTGTCTGTGTATTTATTTTTACTCTGCCACCAATTGACAGCAAGGAGGTCAGCTCAATGAGTTTTGTTTTGTTTTTTTTGTTTTGGGGGGAGGGGATTAGGAAAGGGGGCCAGAAGAGCTCATACATACCAGGATGTTGATTAAAAACTCAGACTCCACATCCTGACTGCCTAACTTCCAATCCCAACCCTAGCACCTCCCAGCCATCGGCTCTAGGAATACTTCTCTTTCCACACAGCTCGTTTTTCCTCTGTGAAATCGTGACATGGGTTCTGTGACTCAATGTGCCTCGGCGTTAGGAGTTTTCATTAAGTAACCCAGACATAAAAACAAATAGCCTGGTCTCTTTCACATGTGGATCCTAGACTTTAACTTCTGTTCATAGAAACATGTGTAGATGGTATAATTAGAAATGGGACGAGGACAGGGAGGAGGAGTCACCTCCCCCACCTGACACACGCACACACGCACACATACGGTGGATAGGACTGGAATTTTCATGGCCTTCCCATGATTGGAAGCAGATAATCTTACTATTGCAACTTTTAATAAAGGGATCCAAACACATCACAAAGGAAGGAAGACACCCCAGCCCTCAGCAGTTTTCAAACAAGTCCCTTGGTCGCCTTGCCAGTGGGGCCCCTGTTGACTTCTCTCCAAAAATAACTTTCAAAAATAGCCCTTTAGATAGCCTCATTAAAGCACTTCTGAGAACAGACGGCCTCAGTACTATTTTCTGAAGAAACTTTTAGACTTTTCTATTGATTTTTGGCTCCATAATTATGCTTTCTTTTTTAATTTAAAGTGTTCCTTCTTATCTATGTAGATGCAAAACATAAATCTCACCTCAAAGGGAATAAGGAGTAGCTCATTCTTAGCCAAACATGAATGACCATAGTAATATACAGTCAGTCGGTTGCCCTGAATATGATGCCCACTATGAAAGCTATTAAAAGAGATTTTTTTTTATTAAACATGAAACCAAAATTAAGTCACAAATTAAGGCATTGACCAAATGCCATAAATAAGCAAGTTGTAGCTGGGCTGAGAAAACTCTGCTATGGGTTTCAGTCACTATCAGATGGCTTTCTTAGCTGGTGGATTGGTAGAAGCCAGTGGTCTGCTAAATATATATTTAACGGGGTTTAGTAATCAAAAAGAAACAGGGTTGGGCAATGGATGGCTCTTAATTTAAAGGGACTAAAAGAGCCCAAAATAACTTGGCTCTGGGTCTGCAGAAGTCTTGTTTTACAGTCACGGAGTTTAATCCACCGTTGTAGAATCTCGAACATGGGGATAGCTTTTCTCCTTTATTCTGGAAAATTCAGCAGACATCTATAAACACAAAACATTAGCCAACTTTTATGTGCCAAGTCAATAAGGAAAATAATGCTCTTTATGAGAAAAAAATTTAAAATACTTCTCTTTAAGAAAATACTTCAGAATCTCAATAATAAAAGCTTAAGAAGAGCAGAATGGCCGGGCGATGGTGGCACATGCCTTTAATCCCAGCACTCGGGAGGCAGAGGCAGGCGGATCTCTGTGAGTTCAAGACCAGCCTGGTCTACCAGAGCTAGTTCCAGGACAGGCTCCAAAGCCACAGAGAAACCCTGTCTCGAAAAACAAAAAAAAAAAAAAAAAAAAAAAAAAAAAAAAAAAAAAAAAAAAAAAAAGAAGAGCAGAATGCTGACTTTTAAAATGGACAAGCATAGTCCTATGAGCCTTATTTTTTAAACACAAAATAGAGGAACAATCCAAAACCCCATCAGGGATGAGCAGCAACTTCATACTGTATGAGTAAGAGAGAATAAGCTGCCCGTGCATGCTGCACTAGGGGTGGATTCAAGGAAAAAAAAAAAATCTCAGAATATTACTTACCCTTGAGGCATGTGGCCTAGAAAGTAGCATGAGGAAATCTCCTGGGGCATTTGTAATGCTTTCTTTAATTCCAGCACACCAGACGCTGTGGTGATCTTTTCTTTGTGATCTAACAAATAAAGCTTGGCTGAAGATCAAAGTGCAGAGCTAAGCCACGAGTTAGCCATAGAGGCCAGGCAGTGGTGACACACACCTTTAATCCCAGCACTCAGGAGACAGAGGCAGATGTTTCTCTGTGAGTTCAAGACCACCCTGGGCTACTTGAGATTTACTCTGTCTAAAAGAGAAACAGAGCTCACACAAAGGTGATCCTGGCACTTAGGACCACACACCTTTAATCCCAGCACTGTAAGAGCTAGCTAGCAATACACTCAAGCTATTGGGAAAACAGCATTGCAAATAATATAGTTTCTGAGTGATTGTTTTGTGGTCTGAGCAACTGGGAACGGCCTCTGACAACAGTTATACAGAGAAACCTTGTCTCTAATCCCCCCCCCCCCAAAAGCTCTTGTATGGCTGAAGGGAAGGCTCAGTAGTTAAGAGCACTGGCTGCTCCTCTGGAGGACCTGATTCTAGTTCTCAGCACCCACATAACAGCTCACACCTGTCTGTAACTTCAGTTCCAGGGAATCCATTGTACTATGCAGGCATGTGGTGTACTTGTCTGTGCATGTAGGCAAGATACCCAGACACATAAAATAATACAAAAAAAATCTTTTTTAAAAAAGAAAAAATACCTTCATATCTGTAACTTGGTGGTGTTCACATATGCCAACTACTCCAAGATATTATGTTTCCCTTCATGGTTGGCACAGAACAAATTATGAGTCTGATTTGCTATCTCATTCTTAGAGCACGTTTGTCCTAATTTTGTTCTGTTTCTGTGATAAATGCCATGGTTCAGAGCAATTTGTGAAGGATAGGGTTTATTTCAGCTTATCCCTCCAGGTAACAGCAGCTCCCTGAGGGAAGTCAGGGAAGAAGCTGGAGGCAGGAACCCAGAAGCAGGAATTGAAGTAGAGATCATGGAGGGGTGCTGCTTCCTGGCTTGCTCACTCTCTGGCTTGCTCTACTGGCTTTCTTACACAGCGCAGGTTCAGATACCTAGGGATCATGCTAGGGATACATCACACATGTATCATCCACCAAAACAGTTCCTCCAAAGCTTGGCCACAGGCCAATCTGACAGAAGCAATAGCTCATTTGGGGTTCCCTTTTCCCAGGTGACTATGGGATGTGTCAGGTTGACAGTAAAACTCACCAGGTGCAATATCTACACACTGTTGAAAGAGGCATTAAGACTAGGGTGCAGAGTTTGTGGGTGCACTAGAATCAACAGTTGCAAAGACGCTTATAACCATCTAAAACTCAGGGTTCTGGAGAAATATAATAACATAAAAGTCTAGCACTCAAAGCTCAATGATTTCCTCATTCTTGGGCACTTGAGATACTATACTAGAAATAATGATTTCCACATTCTTGGGAGCTTGAGATATTATACTAAAATAATGATTTCTTCATTCTTGGGCACTTGAGGTAATATATTAGAAATATGTTGAACATTCTAAGGTGCTGTAACTGTTTGTAGAATCTTGGACACGTGAGCTAATGGGCTGGAATGTAAGCTCTGATAGGCCAGGGAGTTTTGTATTCTAAATGGCTAGAATAGTGTCCAAGATGTAACTAGTCTTTCTTAAATAACTTGTGAGTTAATGGGTGGGAAAGCATGAACCTTGATGACATTTTGAACGCTCGGTGTCATTAGTAGAGTTGCAGAATTGGCTTTATTTCACGCATTCCTCTACAAGTCTTTCCTTGACTTGGTCAGTGTTTTTTTCCCAATGAGACTAAGCAGGGGTGTGGCTAGAGATTACATGTGTAAATATGCAATTTGCCAGCCAAACATGATAGTTCATGACCCTTGTAAACTTTACAGGGAGGCAAAGCAGGATGGCCAAGATAATATAACCTTTGGAGTAGGGCAAATCTCAGTTTAAAGTGAGCCATCAATTCTCTGAGCATCAATGTGTTCATACGTAATCAGGGGTAATTATCTTAGTACACATGGTATTGGAAGGTTTAACTGAGAAAACGTATTTGAAAGCACTTATTGCAGTGTTTGAGACATAAGAAGAACAAGTGAGAACTAGTATCCTGATAAATAAAGCAAGCTTATTATTTTACTCCCTGAAGGTGAGTTTCAAGTCACATGAGTAGAGTTATACATGTCAGATATCAGGCACCTTTGTACCGGCCTAGAAAGTTCAGAAAGATACATATTTCCTTCCTATAACATTCTGCTCAAATTAACTTCCTCAGTAAGGTGTAGTACCCCCTATTTGTAACTGTATGCTCCCCTCTTACCCTTCCCAATTTGTCAGTTAGCAATACTACCTTTCCATTTTCAGCCCACCCTCATGCAACATAAATTGCTGGAGGGTTTCACAACTAATAGTTATTATAATTGTCTTTACAGACAGTTCCAAGACCGCTCTCAGCCTGCTCCATATCTCCATGGCTTCCTTAATGGGGTGCTCATCCTCTCCTGACCCACCCCTTCTTTTGTTCCCATTTACTATAGATGTCATGGGCTTTTTTTTTTTTATTTTTCTTCTACCACCTTTAAAAGAGGCATTATACTAGGTGTCTAAACTGCGTGCGTTTGTATGTGCTGGGGGATCCCTACCAGCCTGTCCCTGAATTCAAGTTCCTGTGTGTTTCAACAATGGGGTGAGCTTCCATGCAACAAGATGGGACTTTTTCTCACGGTTTTCTTTATTTAGCCTCTGTGCAGATGTATTTTAAAATTATTGTTTGTAGTGCCACGGACTGTATTCCTTTTATGGTTTTTCTTTAAAACTACGATCTCTCACACATTCGCTTTGTACCAAACAGAAACTAATTCCTGGTGTCGTATGGAAAGTTTTGCCATCGTGCCGAGCATCACCCTGAGGCCAGAGGAAAATTAAAATAGCCCATGTATTTCCTGGAAGGGCTGTGTCATCTTAGACTGTGAAGCCTGCCCTGCCTGAAGCCAATAGTCTCAGGGAAGCAGACTGCGGAGAAACCTGGTGAAATGGGGGGAGGGATAAAGGTTCAAAGGATTAAATTTCCAGCTCCAAAAATAACCCTAAGTACTCCTGCCACTTCCAAATCAGGTCCCGAGTGGCAGCAAGCCACCTCTCTCCCACAGGGCCCTAGGAATCATGGACACCCTTCCACCTCCACAAGGGAACTCCCCAGAGAGTGTGGGAACAGGGAGTTGAAGGTACAGACACCTTTTCTCCCTTCCTTGCCATCATCCTTCGTCCTTCTCTTTCTCTAGGTCTTGGAAGGGCCTCTATAGCACTTTCCAAACATCCCAAACATCAGCAATTGTACAATAACTTTAATGTTGCCCCTTCCTCCATAATACCATACCCAAATCTCACCAATACTATCTCTTGAAGACCACTAGAAAATGTTTGGTCTTATCATTAAGGTATTGCACTGTTTTAAGATGGAAACCAGTTTCCTTGTCATAAATAGGTTTCTTTATCCTATAATAATAGAAATAGAATCTTAGCTATGGCTGCTTGTTTCAGATCTCGGGCCCAAATCCTGCTTGTTAAGAATGCTGGAAAGATGGTTTATTGGTTTCAACATGAGCTCCGGTCCTTGAAATGGACAGGGAGTAAACCGAAAGTAATTTTTATTTTGATCCTCTGTCTACGTGTTTGTGTATTACTTAGAGTTTTAGATCACAGAAACATGTATTAGTTTTCTTTTTGAAATCTGATAGAAGTGAATACACTACTTGATAACTGCACTCAAAACGTTTTTTCACTTTTTTTCATTATTTGATCAGCTACCACCAGAGAACGATCGGGACCAAGGGCGATTTGGTCATAAAGAGCTGGTCTGCCGTTCTGGTTCCCGCGGCTCTGATACCAAACTGTCTCTGGGGAGCCTCGCTGAAAGGTCCCAGCGGGCCTCGAGCCAAACTTCCAGCCTCCCGTGTGTTTACCGCAGTTGCCATGGCAGCCTCGCGCCGGCCTCCCCTTCCCCGCCTCCCTTGGTGACGTCACAGAGCCTGGGCCAATGGAGTGGCAGCAGGGAGTCAGGCCCCGCCTTAGTCGCGGGCGCGGCCTTGGCCGCTGGCAGACGCGCCGGGCGAGTGGAAAGCAGGCTGGGGGCGACGCGGCGAGCTGCGCCCATTTCCACCCGCGCCCGCCGCCAGCCGCGGAGCCACGATGTTCCGGATGCTGGGCAGCAGCTTCGAGGACGACCCCTTCTTCGCGTGAGTGTGTCAGCCGCGCGCACGCCCGGAAGGCGAGGGGACCCGGCAGGTTGTGGGTGTGAGCGGTGGGTGTGAGGAAGAGTGGGTGTGAGGAGGAGTGGGTGTGAGGAAGAGTGTGAGGAGGAGTGGGTGTGAGCAGGAGTGGGCGTGAGCAGTGAGTGTGAGGAGGAGTGGGTGTGAGCAGTGGGTGTGAGGAGTGGGTGTGAGCAGTGGGTGTGAAGAGGAGTGAGCAGTGGGTGTGAGGAAGAGTGTGAGGAGGAGTGGGCGTGAGCAGTGAGTGTGAGGAGGAGTGGGCGTGAGCAGTGGGTATGAGGAAGAGTGTGAGCAGTGGGTGTGAGCAGGAGTGGGGTCTAGCTGAAGGGATGTGGGAGTCATTCTGAGCAGGGTTGGGGGTGGAAGGGCAATGAGGGGCCTGAGGTGAGGAGAGGATTTGCTGGTGGGAGGTGAGGACCAGCTTTCTATGGCTGCTGGCGATTGGGGATTGGTTTGGGGTGGCCTGGGACGGGAATCCCTCCTGTGCAGTAGCAGGGCTTAGGTGGTGGCCATAACTACAGCCTTGGTGGAGCCTCTGGTGAGAATTAATTTAATTGATGGGTGGGGGTGCTTCATAAGGTGACAGTCCTTGACTTGAGAAACAGGTGGGGTTGTTTGGGGGGAGGGTGTTTGGGTTTTTGTTTGTTTGGGGATTTTTTTTATTTTGTTTTGTTTGAGACAGGGTCTCACCCTGTTGAGTTGACTGGCCTGGAACTCCGTGTCGACCAGGCTGACCTCGAACTCACAGAGGTCCACCTGCTTCTCCTGAGAGCTGGGATTAAAGGTGTGCGCTAGGTTATAGAAAAGTTTTCGTAGCGTGAAGGCTGTCACCTTGGCAGCGCTGCCCGAGCTGTGCTAGGTGCGTGGAAGGAGTTGGGCATTGCCATGCGACCACCATTTATTTGTTTTCTTTGCCTGCTTCAGGAGAACTGGCCTTGTTTAATTGAGAGCTGGGGAGGGACAAAGAAATGGTGTGTGATGAACACCTCAGGTGACAAGGAGTGGAGAAGTAAATAAGCCTTGGGAAGATAGGTTTCACAATTATCGAGTTTTCTGTTGAGTGTTTGGGTTTATTGTATGCCTACTTATAGCTTAAGTAATGTTTAATTTGAAATGTAATTAGTATCTTTCTTTAAAAACATGTCTCGCAGGAGTGTAACTTAAACTGTTGGATGACCCTCTGATCAAAGGCGGGAAACCCTAGATTTGAGATCAAAAATAGTAACAGATCAGAAACAGACACATCAGAAAGCAGCCTTCCTCCAAGCATAGCAGGAAGAAGTCACACTCTTCAACGCTTTTTTAGCCTTCTTCAGAGCCAAGCAACCATTGTTAAAAATAAAGGCAAATTTGTAGTAATTAACTATAAAACAGACTCATGCCTATAATTAATTTTTTACAACCATTACTCATAGCATAAACACATCTGAGGATACAAAGAAAAATGAACTTATATTTTAGGTAATTTGTCCTTTGACCTACCCCCTTTACTCCATTCCTAATACAATTAGTATTCATTATTCAATACTAAATTAAAGAATTTATTAAGGTGACAAACTTACTAAGCCATCTCCTGACCTTAGGAACACGAAAGGGAAGTAAGACACATTGGTCATACTCTTTTTATATAAAGATTGTACTTAATGCCAACTTTGTACCTGATCATTGGATTCTCTAGTGGTTACTGTAATTTAGAAAATATTCAGTAAACATTGTTTAATGGTGACTTTATCCTTTATGATTCACTGAGCAGTTTGTGTAGTGTTTATTGTTGACAGTAATTACTATTTTCATCAAATAAATGCTTTGATGTTAGAGGTTAGAATTGCCTAGTTAGAATATTACTCTTAAATTTTTTTCTTTTGAAAATAAACTATCATTTAAAAAACCCTACAAATAACTGAAAACATCTCCTATCCAAAATTAACTGGACCCATGGATTTTATAGATAACACTGAAGTATGATGAATATAAAAACAGCTTTCTGGAAAAGTTCCTGGGAATTGGCTGAAAGCATGTACATACTGAAGAGGACCCACCAGATGGGATGAGGGAAAAAAATGTCCACCCTGCACCCAAGCTCCACATGCTCCATCAAAGCAGCCAAAGCTACAAGAGTCAAAACTCCTTCTGGCCTAAGAACCAAGGACAAAGCTCAGAATTACTGTAGTCTCTGAAAAGCAGGGTGTGAGGGTGGGAGTGGACAGCGTCCTGAAGGGAGAACTAGAGAGCTTTCCTGGGACAAATTCTGTAGAAATCTGGGCATAACCAGACTCATAGCCGCTTACTGAGAAGGATCCAAGAATCAAGCAAGACTTACTCTCCCATTTAAGACATAGAATTTGAATTCTAAGGCAGCCACATTAATGACCTGCTTAATTTATCATCCCTGAAGAATGTAACAAAATTCGGAACCTATACAGTACACATTGAGTTCAAAATACTTCACTGAAAAATATGACTCATTTTTTAGATAAAAACCTATCCCAAAGTTAACCAGATAATAGAATTAGTGGGTAAAACAATTTAAAAGTTATAATTTTGCCCCAAATGTGAAGGAGAATAATGATTGTAATGAAAGAAAATATATGACATCTCAACAAAGGAAGTGAAATTTTATGTGTAACATGTCTATTTCTAATAAGTATAAATATGTGTGTTATATATCAAATAGCAATTCTAGAGCTGAAAATTATAAAGCAAAAAGTTGACTGGGTAGGTTCAGTAAACTTGCGTAAGACAAAGCAAGAACCAGAAGTAGTAGTGTGTTTTCAATCAAGTCACTCAGGAGGTAGACATCTATGTAGCAAGTCCCAGACCTGCCAGGGCTACGCAGTGAGAGCCTGTGGCTAGAAGGAGAGAGGCATGAAGAGAAAAAGCTCCCCTTGAATTATAGCATTAAATAATAATTACAGTTCAGCATAGAACAGGGAAAATGGTGACGTTGTGGTAGGTATTTCTGCAGATGTTGATATTTTAGGGTCTTTTTAGTTGTTTTCTCTTTTCTCATTCAGCCTTTTGTTCTTTAATAAAGAATTTACTTGTTCACTCATGACAGTTCAGTCAGCATACACCAATGCAGTTTAATCACAAACCGTGTTTACAGCATTTTAATCTCCTGTGACCATTTTATGCAGACTTGGCAGAAGTTGATGGTTTTTCTAGAAGTTACTTTTAAAATGTTATTTTAGAAACATGTCTGTGGAAGGCAGGCTAATGGTTCCTGTAAAGATAGTCATATCCTAATTCCCAGAACCTGTGACTGTTATTCTGCTGTCAGAAGTCCCATAGGCTTGTTCCTGATTCAGTAAGCTTAAGAGCTTACTCTTGGATGTGTGTTAGTTACCTATTGCTGCAAAAGCTTAGAGAAACGTACAAGCTCAGTGGAGCAGCTCAAGCCCCAGGAGACTACAGTCAAGTCCGTTGAACCCGAGGTTATCACAGGTGTTGTCTATAAAGGGGCATTTGGTTTCAAGTTCATTCACATGTCTGCTGGCTGGTTTAGAAAATGTGCTTCTAAGTTGTCTCATGTAGACGTCTCCATAAGCCTTCCCAGCCATTGTGTATGAGAGACCCCTAAGACAAAACTCAGCCTTTGAAATGTGTGGTTCTGAATGTAACATCCTGTTATTCTGTTATAACCAAGTCCATCTCATGTTCAAGGACAGGAGAGGTTCATGATGGCCTGAACACCAGGGATTTGGCACCATTGAAGACGGTTGGAGAAGTTGTCTATCACACATCTAAATGAGTGAATTCCTTAATATGCTATTATCCACTTTATAATATTTCTAACTTAAGTCTTAAACAGATGAAAAGAAAAGATAGTAGGCTATGCTGCCCAAGGTCACAGTCTGCCGGTGAAGGCTGACTGCCTGTGCTGCGAGTGTGGCACAGTTGGAGCGCGCTCACATGAAGCCTTGGACCCCTGGCACCACGTAAAACTAGGCTTAGTGGCAGAGCCCACACTCCGAACACTCTGGATATAGAAGTAGGGGAATTATAAGTTTAAGGCCATCTTCATCTATGTAGTGATTTCAAGACCGGCCTTAGCTACATGAGACCCATTTCAAACAAAACAAAACAAAGGTACAAATAGACCTCAGCCTGAAAAATAATAAAGACTTATAGCTATGTGGTTATTTTAAAATGGCAAGACCAAGGGTTGTTTAAAAAAAACAATATATAAAGGACTCTCTAACAACCAAGAGCAAAAGACATTTTTAAATGGGCAAGGTATGTCTGTGCACTCATTTCTATCACTTATATAAATAAATACAAAAGAAAATCACAATGATGCGATTATACTACTGTTCAAATAATTGAAATAATAATAATAAATTGAAAAACTAACAGTGCCAAGTTTGAACAAGATCGCAGTGCTGAGAGAGCTCCTGATGACGTTGTGCTCCTGCTATGCAGCCCGCTCTGTGCTTACAGATGGCTGCTCACAAGAAGTGAAATTTTGTATGCACAAAGCCTCGCTAGCACCTGAATACTCCAGCAGCCTTACTATAGAGACAAAAAAACTAGAAATAGTTTTGTGATTATAATCATACACACACACACGCACACTAGGGTTTAGTTAACATTTGGTGAGTAGAACAACATGGGTAAATTACAAAAGTATTATTCTCAGTCAAAGAAACTAAATGTAAAAGATGACAGACTCTATGATTCCATTATTTGAGTTCTGAAAAAGGCAAAACTATTCTGACAAGGCCTGTGATGGTTAGTGTTGATTGCCAACTAGATTGAGACATGCCTAGATTAGTAGAGCGCACCTTTGAATGTCTGTGAGAAGTTTCTGGAGAGCATTAGCTGAGGTGAAAAGACCCACGGGGAATATGATTGGCACTGTCCCCACAGGCTGAAGGCCCAGGTAGAGAGTACCAGGGAGAAAGGAGAGAGCTCGTGGCATGATAGTCACCCTGCTTCCTAGCACTTTGAGAACAGCCTTCCTGCATTTTGTCCTTCTCTGCTATGATAGACTGGAAGCTCTGAAACCATGAGCAGGAAAGTCCTTTAAGTTCTTCCTGTGTGGTATTTTATCACATTGGTGAATCTAATGTGAAGCTTATTAGTGTGAGTAGGATTTGGGAAGATGGTTTTCTGCGAAGACTCAAAGCAGGACTTTGGAGATGATATAGATGTTGTGTATAATTGAGCTTAGACTATAAATTTTTGAAAACTCAAAACTATAATTATTGGATGTTAAATATATTAAAACAAAGCTGAATTCAAACAATTTTTTAAAGTATATGTATACCCACACACAAATTCACTTAAGCATTTGCTGATCCAAAAACAATTACATTTGAAGCAGTTGTGCTTTTTAGAATTTTTTTTTTGACGAAGAAGATGGTGGACAACATGCAGGCATGGTCTGCTATAATCTCGGGGGAAGTTAGATACAGCTATGAGAAGAGTGGGGTGATCGCCAAAAAAATTCTAGTTTTAGTAGTAAAGTGTAATAGGAAACTTAGCAATAGAACAAGAGAAAGTCCAGAGTGTATCCTAGAAGGATTGTCTCAGCTGGGAGGTGCTGTCTCCTCCCTTGGAGGGAGAGTGCCAGTGCCATTGCTCAGGAATGTGACTTGCTTCTGGGAGCCCAGGAAGGAACGTTCAAGTCAAAGCTGGAATCAGCAAGCAGGAAAGAAAACATATTCAGACCACTCCCATTCAGGTCTCCAGTTCAGTTTCATTCCTAGTCTATTTATGCTTAGTTCAGGTGTCACTGTTCACAGTTTCTCTTTGTTCTACGTTTCTTCTCTCTGATCTCTTTTCCTTTTTTTCTGTCTTATTATTTTTAAAATTAATTCCAAAAGAATATAAACAGCTGAATGAAATGAGTTTAATATGAGATATGAAGATAGAATTTGGTAAAGAGAAATTGAGAAGAAAATCAATCTGTAATGGTGGCAGTAGAATATTCATTGAATCAAATAAAAAGCTCATAGGAAAAACTTCACCAATAGATTGGGTCAAGGGGAGTACAGAATACTAGGGCTTTAAGGTGGCTGAATTGTAACATTCAATGACAAGGGAAATTAAGAAATATAAACATAATATCCAAGAATATAAGATCTAGGGGACACTAGGAAAAGACCAATCTATGAATCATGGATATAGAAGAGTTTCATGCTACAGACATAGAAAATATTTTCAATAAAATTATAGTAGAAATTTTCCCAAATCTAGGGGGGAAAAGCTTATCCAGGTGCAGGAGCTATTTAGATTTTCAACTAATGAGCCCGGAAAAAAAAAATCAATCAACTATTTAGGAATTAAACATGAAGAGCAAAGAAAGTACGCAGAAAGCCGTGAGATAAACACCAAGTCTCACATAAAGATGAGCTCATCAGAATAAAAGCAGGTTTCTCAAGCGAAACTCTAAAAACCAGGCAAGTTTGGAATGAAGTATTTCAAGCTCTGAAGGATTGTCGGTCCAGGTAGCCAGTAAAACTGAAAAGAAAGCTTGCTATAATGAAAACTAGTGAAAGAATCGATAATCACTAAGCCAGCTCTTTTCATCTTTCAGAGTGACGAGAAAGAAACATCCGCCAGTCTATAGGAAAGGATAGCTGTGCTGAAACAATAGTTAGCAAATGAGGACTAAGAAAGCACGCGCCTTTATTAGTGGTCTTCCTTCCCTATTCAAAAGACAGGTCAACACATGTAATCTTTGTATTTGCTGCCTTCAAGAAATGATCCTCACCATCAAAGACAGACACAACCTAAGGATAAAAGGGTGGAAAAAGGTATTTCAAGCAAATGGAACTGGGAAGCAAGCAGATATCACTGTTCTAATTTAACAAAATAGACTTTAAGGAAGCAATTCATGAAGAGAACATTACCATCCTAAATATATGTACCCTTATACATACATAAACACACACACACACACACACACACACACAGTTAGATGTAAGGAAAACCCAACACAGTAGTAATGGGTGATTTTAGTACCGATAGATTATTTCAACAAAAAGTAGAGAACCATTTGAGTTGTATGACCTAAAATCAAGTGACCCTACAATATATCTGAAGATCACACATTTCTCAGCAACCCATGGAACCTTCTCTAAAATAGATTTCTAATATGACATGAATTTCTTGTTTTCTCTCTGGTCACAATGGAATAAAAATAGAAATCAACAGAAAGATAAACTGTAGTATGTATTTAAACTCATGAAGATTGAACAACAGACTGTTGAATGATGAATGGATCATTGAAGGAAACAATAAAGGAATTTTAAGAATCCTATAACCGAAAGAATATGAAAATCCAACATACTGGTACTAGATGCAATGAATGCAGCCCTAAGAGGGTAGTTTATAGTTACAGATGCCTACATTAAGAGATCTCTAATAGCTTAATCATATACTATATAGGTCCTTAAATAAAAACAATCTAAACCCAAAATTAGTGGACAGAAGTAACATGGCAGTAATTAAGATGTAAAAATGAAAAAAAATACAAAGTATCAAAGTTCTTTAAAAAGATAAGATTAAAAAAGAGAAACAAAGTCAACAAACCCTCAGCCAAACTAACCAAAGAAAATAGAAGGCACAAATTAATGAAATTAGTAATGAAAGGAGAGACATTACAACAGATAACAATGAAATTCCAAAGATTGTTAGGATGTACCTTAAATAATCATTTTCAGTAAGCTAGAAAATTGTATAAAAATTGATTTTCTGATGCATATGACATACAGAAGATAAACCAAGATGAGATAATTTAAACAGATCTATAACAAGTATCAAGATTGAAGCAGCAATTAAAAAACAAAACAAAGACTTCAAACGAAAGCAGTTCAAGCCCAGGTGGATGCACTACTGAATCCACTGGACCTGGAAAGAACAGCTAACCCCAGTACTTCTCATACTAGTCAATAAATAAAACAGAAGGAATACTGTCCAGTGAAAGCTAGGGTTGCTGTGATAACAAAGCCAGTGCTAGAGATGAGCCTAGAGCTGCATCTGTGCTAGGCAAACACCCTACTGAGCAATGATTCCAGCCACGGGCTTTTTTTTTAAACTTCCAAGGTAATGTATGAAGAAATCTGAACTCTTGCTAGCAGGACTGAATTGTAAACTAATACTGTATGACTCCATAGAGAAGCCCTGTCTGTCTAAGATTACTGGCAGATGTTGGCTTTTCAGGCCTTCGTTGTGGTAATGTCAAAGCACTGGGTTACCAAGAAGATTTATAGAGATGGTGACTAAAGTGGAGAATTCTGGAAGGAGACCACACTGTCGTGGGGAGTTTAGGTAGAAAGCAAGGAGCTATAAGGTTACTTGGCAAAGGAAGTCACAATCATGATGTGCTTTAAATACTCTAAAATGAAAAGTAAATTATTGACTCATGGTTAGTGTGTTTATATTGGAAAAATACTGGAAAATTATTTGATACTGAAGTATTAAAATGTTTAGGCTTTTCAATCGAAATTGCAGTGAAAGAGTTAGCATACAGCCGGGCGATGGTGGCGCACACCTTAATCCCAGCACTCGGGAGGCAGAGGCAGACGGATCTCTGTGAGTTCGAGACCAGCCTGGTCTACAAGAGCTAGTTCCAGGACAGGCTCTAAAGCCACAGAGAAACCCTGTCTCGAAAAAACCAAAAAAAAAAAAAAAAAAAAAAAAAGAGTTAGCATACTAAGGAACTTGATACTTAAGTACATAGAAGAAGGGCTGGAACAGTATCATTTCTATGTATTTTTAAAGTCTAATCTCTTTCCCTGAGAAGCAGCTAGTGATAGAATAATAGGGAATGATGTTCATACATGAAAAAGGAAGTGAAACTAAGAAAAGATTTATTCAACTTAGTAATGTATCAGATATTTTGTGTTTTCAAGTTACATATTGTGATAATGATAACAGGAATATTTGATATTATCCTTATTTTATAGTTGTGAAAACTTGTCTCCAGAAGAAATGCTCAAATTCTTATTAATTCAGGTACCACAGATTCAAAGAGGACCTTGCTCCTCAAAAGTTGAGTTAAAATCACCAGGGGTACATATTCATAAATCAGACCCAGAGCCAGTATGATTGATCATCATGGTAGTTGTGAACAAGGGTCTGTATTGTTAGCCAGCTTGACATCATGGTAGGTGTGAACAGGAATCCGTATTGTTAGCCAGCTTGACATCATGGTAGGTGTGAACAGAAATCTCTATTTTTAACCAACTTAATAGTTGGTAATTTCAAAGAAGTTTGACAACATTTCTTGAAGCTTGGTATTGAGATATTTTGGTGTTTGATTATTGTAAAAATTAGAATTAGTAAAAATAAAAATTAGTCTTAGAAGCAAGACATGGTGGCACACATTTTTAACCCCAGCTCTTGGGAGACAGAAGCAGATGGATCTGTGAGTTCAAGGCTAACCTGGTCTACAGAGTTCTAGCACAGCCAGGGCTACACAAAGAAACCCTGTCTTGAAAAAAAAAAATTAACCTTATAAAGATTATCTGTTTCTTTGGCTTTGACTATACAGATATAATCTGTATTTTTATAGTGTTCTTAAACATAAATATGTTTCTCAATGACAAACTCTCAATAAGGAAAGTTAAAAATAAGCAGTGTTATTTTTTGTTAAGACTGTGTGTGTGTGTGAGAGAGAGACAGAGACAGAGAGAGAGACAGAGAGAGAGGAGAGAAGTGCAGGAGCCTGTAGAAGGTGTGGATCCCCGGGAACTGTAACGAGATGCAGTTGCGAATCTTCTGGGGGTACAGGAACCAAACTCCAGTTCTCTAGAAGAGCAGCAAGCACTCTTTCCTGAGCTATCTCTCCAGCTCCAACCAGTATTATTATATTTCAGGAGAGTTATTTTCCAAACTTTCATTTCTGCATATTCAATTTAAAAAGAAAACTTTGGTAGGTTATTTGTTACCCATGGAGTATTCAGCATAGATTGTTCTTTATTAACCCTGTAGAATTTTTAGACTTCCTGCAGTGGTCTTACAAGATAGAAATATTTTTTTTCAATTTTCCTCATCTTAAACTACTTATAACATGGTAATTTGTATTTACCATTTTTATAGAACATGAGATGAAAGTATATTTTATTAGTATAATAAATGTAGGGGATAGCAAATGGGATAGGATTTATTTATAAATTTATTTATAATTGTATTTATAATACTAGGACTTTTATTAAATAATGCTCTTCTAAATTGTAATATTTTGTTACCTTAATAATTACATTAATTCCCAAGGTTCTTTGTAGTATCTGTATTCCAGTTTTTCTTAAATTGTAACATTAATTTTTCATTATTCTGTATTCTCAACAGTGATTCCTTTCTTTCACACCGAGAAAGTATGCGCCACATGATGAGAAGTTTCTCTGAACCTTTTGAAAGAAACTTGCTCAGTGTATCTGATGGTAGAGGAAGAACACACAATCGTAGAGATAATGATGGTGAAGATTCCTTAACTGTAAGTTAAAGAAAGCAAGCAAGAAAGTTCTGTCAGAACATGATTAAAAAAATATAGAAGTTACATACTTAAAATGATAGGGTATAACTAATACTTCTACCGTGGAAATATTTGTTACATAAATGGGGAGACATGTTGAAAAGCTAAAACTGGGAACATTAAATTGTTAATGGTACAGAATTGCTCTGTGCTATTAAAACTTTAGGACCACAAGGTTGTACAATTATAAGCAATACTAGGCCATTGTTTCTTGCATATTTCCCCTCTGAGAACTTCCTCCCCTATGCTGAATTAGAGCCAGCAGGAACTCCTAGAACCACACACTTCATATTTTAAATAGTAACAAAATCTAGTGTGGTGTTCTATCTTTATTGGATCACTAAACTCTGGTTGGGACACATTAGACATTGAGAACTTATTAGCCTTGATTTCAGAAGACTTGTGTAACTGCATATTCTCAGCAGGATTATCTAAGAGCCAAACTGGGAGGGCACAAACAGAAGGCAAAGTTTACACATGTGTGTTAACCATTGTGGGTTTCACCTCCTCTTTCTGTTACTTTTCAGCCACCAGGAATGACATTTCCATAAAAATTAATCTTCACAATTGATATGTAGATATTTAGAACTCGGCAGGCATATGATTGATCAATCCACAGAATTCTAGACTACTCTAGAAAAACATTTTTCATGTTTTCTTCACAATAAGCTTAGTGAGAGCAAAATAGTTTGGCTCATCATAAAACCTGATAAATAAAATTGCCTGTGCTTTACCCAGTCATACTTAACTTTTTTTTCATTAGTAAATAGTGTCATTTATAGATGCTATATCTATAATATTATAAATTAATGTTACATGTTGAGACACATTTACATAATTTTTAGTTTAATCCATTTTTTAAAGCTAAAAAGTAATACCAGGAAAAATCAACAGTGCAAGAGCACATTAATTATGAATGTTGAAAATCATTTGAATATTAAAATAGTTTTGTATTTGCTGTAACCATAGCAAGTGTATTTTTTGGATAAATGAACTACTTATAAGCTTTCATGAAGGGAGCAAGAAAAGGTAATTTTGTTCTTACTTTAAGCATATAAATGAAACCTGCTTATAGTTCAGCTGGAGAGGTATGGAAGGCATTTATACAAATCAGCAGTCACTCCGTTGAACACCATTGGAGCGGAAGTAACGTCTCTTCCACGACACTGCATTTGATGATGAACAGTGGTTTGGCTCTGCAGTGCATTTTTTTTGTTTTAGGTGTGGCTATATAATAAAGGCAACCAGAATTTATTGTGTATTTTTTTCTAGGCAACAAGTTTTTCTCTTGTGCCTTTTGGAAGGCTTGGTGGTATGGTTCGTGTCATTAGGCAGAAATTATTTTCGCTATATTTTTAACATATTTTATTAACCCAAGCAAATGAGTTTGCATGCATCTCACTAACTTCCATAGTGGCTTTTAAGCTTTGTACTGGCAACTTTTGTTGCATGTATTAAATTTACCCAAGAGTGCATAAACCTTGGTTTTCTAAAGTAATTACCAGAGTTGTTAGGACCAGGGCCTGGGTGTGACTTACCCACTGATCATCAGTAAGCCAGTTAAACAGACAAGTACTAGTGAAGGCGAAAAAGAAGGGATGTGTTCAGTGCTGCCACTCTGGGGCCTAAGGCCCAGAGCCTTCCCAAGCCCATCTGCAGGGTCTTCACGTGAGACTTTGGTACAGAGGGAAGGTGTGCAGATTAAGTAAGCAGTCCTAGTCACTGTGTGCTCCCAGCCGTCACTGACCCATCCTTGACTCAGCTCCAGTCTCTTCTGCAAAGCACCCAACACATTGAAATAACTGTGAAATCTCTTCCTGGGAGACAAGTTCCTCCACTGGATAGTACCAGGCTTCAGCCTTTCTGTTTTCCTACCATGAAATTCCTGAGGAAAATCCAGTTCCTAGGGGATTATTTCAATAGTCTGATAACCAAAGAGAGGCACAAATAGGTTTTTAGAATATCTTCATTTCTGTCAAGATCATTGGTTTTCAGCTTTCCTAATGCTGTAACCATATAATACAGTTCCTTACATTGTGTTGGCCTCCCCACCCATAAAATTGCTTTTCTTGCTACTTCATAATTGTAATTTTGCTACTGCTATGAATTATAATGTAAATATTTTTGGAGATAGTTTGCCAAAGAGGTTGTGACCCACAGGTTGAGATCAAGATGGTTACAGTAAATCAATCAAAATGTAAAATTAGTCTTCAGAAATGGAAAAGTAGGTTTTGAGGGAACATTCACGTGCTGTTCAAAGAAACTTGATAATTGTGTTTCAAAGATGGACTTCCACATGCCTGTGCTGACTTCTCACAAGGTGACAGATTATGATGTACGGGAACACTCAGACTGGCTGCTTTCTCTCTGACTTCAGGTTTTTCTTGCTGCCTTTACAAGTATGGGTATTCTATAGCAGACCTGCCAGCCTGTTTGACTAGTTTACTAGTTTCTAATGCCAGCAAAGAACCCAAGGATTGGAACATAATAAACTTAGACTGTTTGTAGCTATATTTTCATTAAAAGGTTATTTTCATTATTTTGCACTAAATTTATTTGAGTCTCTGAAGTTTGAGATGATACTTGTCCTTTCTGAGGACCTGATTACAGAAGAAAGCAGCGTATCACAAAGACACTAGTAAAATGGTGAGGAGGTGTGCACTGTGGTAGCACACGGGAAACACAAGACCGCAGCGCAAAGCTTTTGAGTGTAATGGTGAAGATCAATTAGAGGTGAATTTTAAAAATATAGTATTTATGTGTGGGGATTTATACACATTTGTACAGGGTCCAAAGGGGCCAAAGAGAGTGTCAGATACTTGGTAGCCGGAGTTAGAATTACAGGCAATAGTGAACTGCTTGCCTGCTAGGAACTGAGCTCAGGCCCTACCCAAGAGAGTATGTGCTGTCTGAGCCCTCCTTCCCTAGAGAAGACTTAAGGGTTGGTAAGAAGATAAAAACGCATGGAGGAGAAAGGAGGACTCTGGCTTAAGAAAGCTGACTGTGTATAAGTGTATATACAAACATTTGTGTATATGTATTATATGTGTGTGTGTGTGTGTGTGTATCTAGGCGTATAATATGTGTATATATTTGCAGTCTTCTGACTCCCTAATTTATGTTGTCTGTTTATGATTTTTGCATCTGGTCCTTTTTCTTTAGCAAATCACTCTAAATGTGTAGCCCTTAAATTATTTTTGCCTAGTTGGTTACTGCATGATACAGTAAATTGGGGAATGTTTCTTAACTGGTTTGGGAAAATTTATATGTGCTGGTGTTGTAGTTAATAATAACATACTTCCTGATATCCTGTAGCATGCAGATGTCAACCCTTTTCAGACAATGGATCGGATGATGTTAAATATGCGAAACAGTATGCAGGAGTTACAGAGAAACTTTGTAAGTACTGAAAACAGACTGATGAGAACACTATTTTCAAACATCTTTAACCACAGTTAGCATAGCAAAAGAAATGTTACATGGCTAACCCATAAACAATATTTCATGAGTAGTACATGTAATAATTAACATTATTACATAATAAGTTGCATGATTAACCCATATACGATTCTTAGGTAATTGATTCCTGAAACAAAAGTTTAAGTGGTTATATTAGAATATTATAATTATAATAACAGCTTGCAGATATTTTCCTCCTCAATTAAAAAATTATAATTATATATCATTAATTTATTTTCAACCTGATGGTCTGATAAGTCACATTGGTTGGCTTACAAAAATATTATGAGTTGCTATTGTAAAGGAACACTTTCTATACATTTGCATGTATTATTGTTACCTATTTACTTCGAAAGTTGCATTGCATGTTAGTAACTACGTTTCAATATTTTAAAAAAAATCTCTGAAAACAAAACTGGTTTGGATGTTAGATTAGCTCCATACAGTCTTAAGTATTATAAATGAACACTAATATGGCTATTGTTGTGTTTATAATATTAGCATCAAACCAAGTAACTTGGTTTGATCTGAAGGTGACCTGTATCATTTCAATATCCAATCTGAATTCTATGGATCATTTAAGAATGCTAAAATCTAGGGTTTTAGCAATGGTTTTAGGAATATATCAGTCTGGTACCCAAAGAGAGTGTGACAGTTCCTGGTACATTCCTAGTTCACTTGATCTTGATTGGCAGGACATTACAAGAGATAGTCTCTGCCTAAGGAGTGCATCTTCTTTATCTAAATCTAAGCTACACAAACTGGGATTTGAATCACTTGTTATTCTTTACACAAGAAATAGAAATTAGCACCAAAAACCGAAGTAGATTAGGGCACCTAGTTCCATTTTGAACAACTGTACTGTATAGCTAATAGTATTATTTCAACTCTTGGCATTCATTCTTTATATTTAACTAGAATCTTAATTTACATTGCCTTTGTCTCTAGGGTCAGCTTTCAATAGATCCGAATGGGCATTCGTTTTGTTCTTCCTCTGTCATGACCTATTCCAAAGTAGGAGATGAACCACCAAAGGTGTTCCAGGCCTCAACTCAAACCAGGAGGGCACCAGGAGGAGTGAGTTTTATTACTGCTGGTTTTAGACCAAGTCTTACTGTGTAGTCCCAGCTGCCCGCAAACGTGGAGCAGCCCTGCTGCAGTCTCCTACGTGAGGAACTGCTGGTATAAACTACCATGCCTGGCTCTGAGTACTTCTCTATGGAGACCACTAACGTGCAACTGTGGGTAGTTGATGGAAGTTGAGGTTTACCGTCACATAAATATCTGTTGATCCTTATTACGTTTGTGCATTGATAAGACAGACACTAAAAGAAGCCTTTGTTTCATGAAATGTCTACTTGGAGTTTATATATGAACTTAAAACTTAAAGTGTTGCTGGGTGGTGGCGCACGCCTTTAATCCCAGCACTCAGGAGGCAGAGGCAGGCGGATCTCTGTGAGTTTGAGGCCATCCTGGCCTATAAGAGCTGGTTCCAGGACAGGCCCCAAAGTTAACAGAGAAAAAAACCCTGTCTCGAAAAACCAAAAAAAAAAAAAAAAAAGTTAAAGTGTACAGAAAGGATGTATAATAAACCCATATTCCTGCCACATAGATTAATTAGATCAGCATTTTCCTCTTTTTCTTTTAAGATAATTTTTTTTTTTAATTTTTGAGGATGATTTTAACATATACTTCTTCTAAGATCACTTTTCCTATCTCAGGAGACAACCATTTTCCTATATCTGGAGCTTGTCATACTTGTATATTTTTATTTATTCTTTATGAATACAGCATAAAATATAACATTATTTTATAAGTTTTTAAACTTTGCACAAATAGTATTGTTTGTGTCGCCACTGCTCAGCAGGATGTTTCAGAAATGTATTCAAGTTGCACCTGTAACACAGGTTTCTTTAGTTTTTATTTTAATTTCTGGTTTTGTTGGTTTTGAGGCAGGCTCTTACTCCGTAGCTCTGGCTGTTGGCTTGGAACTCAGTGTGCATACACTAGCCTGGCCTTGAACTCATGGAGCTCCACCTGCCTCTGCCTCCTCAGTGGCCCACCATACCTAACTTTTTTCTTGTTAACTGCTATGTAGCACCCGGGATATAACTATAACACAGAACTTTATCAATAATGCCATGTAAAGGAATCTAAGGATAGTATCTCTGGGCTTTTAGGGTGTGCATAGCCCCTCGCCTTTAAAAATTAAATTAAAGTTACCAACTTACTAACCCATAGTGATGAAAATTCTTGGCTTCTACAAACAGTAACATAAGAATTCCCATTTCTCCGTTGCCTTGTAGGTCGTGGGAAGATTTTAGATTAACAGAATAATGAATGTAAAGTAATTAATTTTTAGTTCTGATGTGTAAACATACCTATTAGTGATATCTTTGCATCGTTTAGCAAATTTACTAGTGTTTTACTTTGCTGAACATAGTGAAGTTCTAATGTAAACTGGTGTAGTCATAGATGTCACGTGGAAATCATGCTAACAGTCATTGGCTGGCATGAGCACTCTGGTCCACTCCGGGTGTTGGTGGGTGTGGTCACTGGAGCAGTGGCTGCGCTTATCAGCTTCCATCCATTGCATTGTCAGAGACAGTGTTACAGATTTATTATTTTTACAACTTGGAAAATCTTAAAATTGTAAACAGTTAAATATTATCTTTATTACCATGCCAAGTTGATAATGGAGCTTTTTTATTAATTAATTATTAATATTATTTATTAATCATTTTATTAATTGTACAAAATAATGAACTTGGTACAGCAAATCTGTGGCCTTACTTCAATAAACAGAGCCTGACGAATGTAGAATTAAATCCATTCTTTAGGATTAAATACTAGCTAAATAACTTTTACCTTATTTTTCAAGATAAAAGAAACCAGAAGAGCGATAAGAGATTCTGACAGCGGCCTAGAGAAAATGGCTGTTGGTCATCATATCCATGACCGAGCTCATGTTATTAAAAAGTCAAAGAATAACAAGACTGGAGATGAAGAGGTCAATCAAGAGTTCATCAATATGAATGAAAGTAAGTTGTCACACAAAATTTATTTTTCAAAAGGTAAAATAGTAGCTGCATTCCTAGAACTTCATGGATTTTTATTAGGATAAGGAACGTGTAGGAAGTGCTGGTCAGAGTATTCAATTGTGGTTCTGTCTCCTAACAAATTTTACCTTGACTTTGCGAGGTGTTGTTCAGTTTTCTTATAAGCGATAGGATGAAAGATTTGGAGTTCTTTCTTAGTAATATTATCTAACTGAAGGCAAAATGAGTTTACTTTGTGATTGTCAAGAAGCTTAAAGGAATAAATAAAACTCAATCATAACTTCAATTCCAAAATACCATCCAGGTTTTGACGAATTTTTTAATAGTTGTATGTATATATAAACATATTTTCCAACTTGATATTTTGCTATTTTGTTCATACTGTGCTCAATTTATTTCACCATTATAACTATAAATACCTAATTTTTAAAAATATTCTGTTACCTAAAAGTTTTGTGAATATCTCATAATTTAAGATTTTATAGTTTGTATAGGTAATTGTAATTTCTAGTATATTTTGATTTCTAATATATATGTAAGATAATATACTAAATACCAAGCAAATCTTTCTTTTCTAGATTTTTATATTTATTCTTCAGTACATTAAGCTCTCCTACTTCTTACCTTTTCTTATTATATTTTAAATTACATTAAAATTACTATTAATTGACAAGTTACTTATTTTGTCTAAATAAATATTAGTAATCAAGCTTTTATGCTTTCATTAAAATTGAATTATATTGCAATGTCACATCTCATTTTTAGAAAATTCTTTGAATAATGTTTTATCATAATAATTTAAATGTGTATCATTTCAGAAAAGAAATTATTTTAGATAAAAATGATTATTATGGACTGGTGATACTGCTCAGGGGATAAGATAAATGTACTTATTACTTAACCTACCTCAGGTTTAACTCCAGGTGCCTACATGGCAGGAGAGAAATCATTCTTAACACAGTAAGATGGAAGCCAAATAACTGTAATCATCATGATCTTATCATTAAGGTATATACTGAGGTGCCTAGAGAGACAGAGTAGTGGTTAAGAGCTCATACTTCTCTTACAGAGCACCCGAGTTCAGTTCTTACTGTCAGGATGTAGGGAGCAGAGGAAGCCCTGAGTCAGTGACGTCCTAAAGGAATGTATATCATTGATGTAGGGACGGCCACACAAGGACCATAGCCTCAGACCCGTGAGAAATTGGCAAAGGCATTCCCCAGTAGGTCAGCCTAGGAATTGGCAGTCTTGTTCCTCTAGTCCAAGTGTGAACGTTTACAGAGATTGATCATTGTATACAAAAACTGGAAACTTCAACTTCCTCCTCCTGGCTGTTCTTACAGATTTAGACTGCTGGTCTACAGAGACGACCTGTGGAGCCTAGCTACCCCTCCCAACTATGCTGCTCAGTAAAAACAGGTTTCAGGTTGTTGTTCGGGAGTAGCTGGTGCTGCTCCAACACAGTGCTGGCAGCCCACCTGACCCCGGCTTCTCTGTATGCGTGTTCCTTGTCATTTCTTTGTTCCCTCATCAGCCCTAGTCAGGGTGCCAGGGCCAACCCATGTGGGTTACATCATCAGATGACCCATAAGTACGTGTAACTACAGTTCCAAAGAGATGCCTCTGACCTCCAAGGGCACCAGCATTTACATTCTCATACCCACACATGGACACACGCATATACATATAAATTAAAAAATAAATAACATGCACATATATGTATGTACATATGTGCACTGAGTATTTTATAATTATCAATACATGGGAAAGTTAAGTTTAGGATATTTTATAAAGACAATGTAAAAGAACAAGAACAATCATCTGTGTGTTCTTATAGAAGTTAGTTTACCTACTTCATGACGTCATAATTGATAGTGTTAGGAAACTGACAAGCTTGAGAAGTCAAGTCAGGACCGTGAAGAGGTGAGTAGAGATGCAAATGACTGAAGGGCTGACACAAACATGGGGAGCACCACTACCATGATGAGATGATTCAGAAGTTCAGAAATGCGTGTACTTGATCGTCCAGTCCACACAGAGCAAGAGGATAACCCAGGAGCTAAGTGGAAGCCCATACTACCATAACCAGATGGTCAGTAGGAGAGAAACAGACAAGGGAGATACTGCAGAAGCATCCCCTTCTGTCGGAAAGCTAGACTGCGTGAAGTGTGTGGTGACACACGGCCAAGCTGGCATAGAAACCTAAATACTTGTCCTTTCATATAGGCGATGCTCATGCTTTTGATGATGAGTGGCAAAATGAAGTTTTGAAGTACAAGCCTACTGGACGGCCACACAATCTACAGAACACTAGAATGCGAAGTGTGGGTCATGAGCATCCAGTGTCACGAGAACACAAAAGAAGGTAAAAGCTGTTTCTAAAAGCAGTGCTCTTCATTAAAAGGTGTGCTATGTAATCCTAGGGAGATAGCTCATTCAGCAAAGCTTTGCCATGTAATCTGGGGAGGTAGCTCATTCTGTTAAGGTTTGGTATGTAATTCTGGGGAGATAGCTCATTCAGTAAAGGTTTCGCCATGTAATTGCAAGGATCTGAGTTTTATAACCAAATCCTATGTTTAAAAAAACAAATAGCCTGACATAGTAGGATGTCTCACTGGCCAACCAGTCTCGCCTGCCTTCTGAGTCAAAGCCTAAAGAATGATAGCTAAAATTTCTATGATCTATATACGTGCACACACACACATTTACATGCACCTACCCACACATGTATTCTTACCCCACACATAAACATAAAGTAAAAATATTATGTAACTTTATCTCTTATCACATTCTTAAGAATATCTAAGTTGTATATATATACAGTAACTTTTATGAAAAAAGTAACAACTTTATATTAAATCTGAGTAGTCCATGCAAATCAAAATTTTGCTTCTGAAAACAATAAATACTATTTTAGAGCTGTTCTTAATCGTCGGGGGAAAAATAGAAGACAAAAATCCTAAGGAAACTGTATATACTGTGATGTAGCTATCTTGTGAAGCAAATTCCCAATGTGAATGTTCAAAGTCATAATATCACACAAAGTTAAGATAGTTATATAGATTATGGAGAAAGATTTTGTATTTAGAAAACTTAACTTTCTTACTCAGTCAAAATTCATCATTTAATTATAAATTAATTGTAAATACTTTCACAGTATGTAATAGTATTGTGTAAGTATTTAATGAAATGTGCTTTTTTATGTATACTAGATGGTTTAGATAAATTTTACAAAGTTTTATCTTCTTTGAAATTGCTTTTGGAAAAACTGGGAAAATTAATTTGTTAAAAGTGAATATTAAAATGTATGGCACTTTTATACATTTAGTACATATTCTGAAGTTAATTCAAGTTCTTGGAAAAAACTACAACTGCCCTTGACACAGGATTGGTTCTAGACTCTAGAGAGTGCAGGACTGTTGGAGAAGGCCTCAAAGAACCAGCGCTGGACACACACGGGCCTTGAATAAATTGAATCCTTGTGCAGAGTCCCACATGCTGGCATATTTTCTTTGAAAGTACTTGGTCAGGAATTTAGAGCCTGAATATTTTCTATTAAATGGCTTAAAAATTTGCCTCTATTTTTCAGTAATATTTGTCTCACATTGAAAACTTATGGTTAAACATCTAACATTGCTAAGCTTCAGCACAAAATCTAGGTCCCAGTTAGAGAAAGCAAGTTCATGTTGGCTGTTCTATAAATGTGTGGCCCTAGCAGCTACATTTTCTTTTAGTAGTTCTGTCCGTTCAAATTTTCAGTAGTGAATTTCCACATGATAAAGTGTGCTGGCCAGCATATTAACTGTTAGACATGGTTGACCACGAATCCCCTTTCACATGTGGGTGCTACAACTCAGGAGCTGAATTAAGGGTAAATATCACTAGTGGCTACCATTTTTAACAACACCGTTTAAGCTGCAAGCAATCCAGTACACCTTAGGTAAAACAGCTCCTACCTTCTTGAATGTTCAATAAAGTACTTTTCTAAAGTTCTGGGGAAACTTTTAAGATCAAACTCTAAATTGTAGTAATTTTTAACTTGTTTGCAGTGACTTATAAACCATTGAGTATTTTTTAAATTGTATTAATAGTCATATGTATATTTCTTAGAGAGAAAATTCATCGAAATCCAGCCATTGAGAATGGAAGAAGATCACACGTTTTTGCGGACAAACTCAACATCAAAGGGTCACCTTTGAAAATCAGCAAAAAATAAATAACAGTGCATTTCATTTGTTTAATTGGTTGTTTAACAAAGAAAGTCATGGTGCTAGATAACATACAAAAGACCAATTTGTTGTTAAATTGATACAGTAATTTGAAACGTTCTTCTGAATCTGAATGTTCTTGTAAGTTTTAGCTTTGCATTGTTCATAATTTAGGAATAAAATTTTGATTTTCAATAATGTGATTAAATTGGTAAACATTCTATATAAAACTCTTTAAAGCATACTCACTAAAACTCACATGCTGATTTTGCTTTCTCAGTTATTTTGATATGGACTGCATATAATACATATTATATATTTTAATAATAGATCTTATATATACTATATATAGTATAAGTATATGTATTCTTGCATACTTTACCATGATTGATTATAGTTCTGAACTAGTTCTGTCATTTAGTTCAGAGCACAAAAGTGGATGTTAAAATAAAATATACTCAAGCTTGGCAGTGGTGGTGCATGCCTTTAATCCCAGCACTCAGGAGGTGGCGGCAGACAGATCTCTGAGTTCTGGGACAGCCTAGACTACACAGAGAAACTCTGTCTTAAAAAGCCAAAAAATAAAATACTCTCAGTGTCTACTAACACACACAGTAGAGAGATACAAATCAAAGTTTAGTTTTCTCAAATTTTTTAATTGCTATATACTTAGCTAGCTTAAAAACTTAAAATAGGTTCTATGATGACGGTTAAGGTAAGGCCATTTCAGGCACTGTTGCTTAGCTGTGGATTCCTGGGAATTTCCCTAGCATCAGGTTTCTCCCTAGCCCCATAGTGACTTCCTCTATCAAGATCTCTCTTTCATTGCTCTCCCACTCCATCCCTCCCCCAACTCAACCATCTCGTTCCCTTCCATTTACCCCTCCCAACCCCAGTTTACCCAGAAAATCTCATCTATTTCCCCTTCCCTCTAGGGTCCTTGTTACCTAGGTGTGGATTGTGGTCTGGTTATCCTTTGCTCTACATCAAGTATCCACCTATGACTGAGTATACTCATATTTGTCTGTCTGGGTTACCTCAGGATGACTTTTTTCTAGTTCCATCCATTTCTCCGCAAATTTCATGATACCATTGTTTTTTTTTTTTTTTCAACTGAGTTATAATCCATTGTGTAAATGTACTACATTTTCTTTATCTATTCTTTGGTTGTGGGCATCTAGGCTGTTCCCAAGTTCTGGTTATTTTGAGTAATGCTGCTATGAACACAGTTGAACAAGTGTCTTTGTGGTATGAGTGTGCATCCTTTGAGCATATGCCCAAGAGTGGTATTGCTGGGTCTTGTGGTAAATTGATTCCCAATTTTCTGAGAAACCACCATACTGATTTCCAAAATGGCTGTACAAGTTTACACTCTCACTAGCAGTGGAGAAGTGTGTTCCCCTTACTCCACATCCTTTCCAACATAGGCTAGCTTCAGTATTTTTTGTCTTAGCTATTCTGACAGGTGTAAGATGGTATCATCATAGAACCCTCATCCAGTAACTGATGGTAGCAGATACAGAGATCAACATGCAAGCACCAGGATGAGCTATGGGAGTCCAGTCAACGAGGAGGGAGGGAGGGTTTATATGAGCCAGGGTGGGGGTGTCAAGATCATCCCAAGGAAACCCGCAGAGACCTGAACTTGTGAGAGCACAAGGGCTCTAGACCAGCAGCTTGAGAGCCTGCATGGAACTGAACTAGGCCCTCTGCATGTGGGTGACAGTTATATAGCTTGGTCTGTTTGACAGTGGGACCATACCACTTAGTGGGATGCCTTGCGGAGCCTGGATGCAGAAAGGAGGAGCTTGGTCCTGCCTTAACTGAATATGCCAGGCCTTGTTGACTCCCCTTGAGAGGCCTTATTCTTTCTGAGGAATGGGAGGAGGTGGGTTGGGGGAAGGTGGGAGAGCAGGACAAGGGTAGGGAGGAAAAACTGGTTGGTATGTAAAATGAATAAATAAATATGCAAAAAGAGGGGGGAAAACTTAACTATATTAGTGAACCAGGCATGGTAGCTCATACTTCTGATCCAAACATCCTAGAGAGTGAGGCAGGAGAACTCCTATGAGTTTGAGGTCCTGGACTATAGATTATGTATACAAATATATATACACATATACACTATTATTATTTAATAAGAAATAATCACTTTGAAAAACAATAAAGTTTGTTTTCAAGAAAATATTTTGAAGTATTAATGTACATGAATTTGTTAAAATTTCTTCATGCAGTATAGGGTTTGTTCCATATCACATCCTTAAACTGATCACCATTTATATAGCCTTTTTCTTAAAATTTTAATGTTGCATATTTCTGTCTTGTCAAAGTTCAGTGAGAGATTCCTTTTACATTTAGAAAAGTACATTTTCTGGTCAGAATGAATAATTGATTTTCTCAGAATAAGTTAGATGTATATTTCTGAGCAATGTATTAATAATTCAATTGCTCCTCTTAATTGTACCATTTAAAAATTCAGCCTTTACTCTGGAATTCAAGCATCAGTTCCCAAAGATTTTTGGTGGGGAAATTATTGGCACACACACAAAAAAATGAGGTTTTAGGAAATGATCACATCTGTCCCATGCATGACTGAGAAAGTGACCCTAAAAACCGCCAAGAAAATCTTCAGTATTATGAGAGAGAAGAGAGTGTGCAGGCCACACGGTCCCAGCAGTAATCTGTCCCAAGGTCTACCGGTCCTTGCCGAGTGAGAGACTATCTCTATGGGCTTTGCCTTGTGGAGATCCATCGAGCAAGCATTTATATGCTGATCTGAAACTAGACCACACGGCTCCCAACATCTCAGGATGATTTTATCTAGTTCCATCCATTTACCTGTGAATTTCAGTATTTCTTTTTTTTTTTCAGAATATGAAAGTTTGTTGATCATTTCATTTTTTAAAGGCCGAATACTTCTCCATTATGTAAATGTACCACATTCTCTTCACTATATTTTGGTAAGGGATATCTGGGAAACTGGTAAATGTTTTCTAATTTCTGGTTATTATGACTAGAGCAGCAGTGAATACAGATGTGCAAGCATCTCTGGTAGGGGGAAGCATCCTTTGAGTATACGATGGAATTGACGTAGACCAGTTCCCATTTTCCTGAGGAACCACCCCACTGATTTTCAGGGTTATGTAATTTAGCAGAAACATCCCAACTAGAAATAATTCTTATCACAACGTTTCCTGCTACTAAGACAATGACCATGCAACAAGGAAAAGCTTTTCCCAGGAGGCAAATACACAGTCCTGGCATTTGTATAAAACCAAATCACCAAGTATAAATGGCCCATCAATAAGAGGACGAAACATAAAATTCTTGTTCTCTAAGTAACCTTTTCTGTAAATGTTACTGAAAGTAGATGAGAATTTTAAGGAAAGCTTACTGTAAATAAAGAAACAAGCTAGTTCTACATCGGGCTAGGGAGTTTTGACCTTATGATCGAAAGGTCATTCTAAGACCCTTAATTGTAGTAATCACCCATTATCATCTTGTAATTAACATTTGCAATGTTTTTATAATATGTTTAACCTTCTCTGATCAGTTTTTCCTCATCTTTTATTTTTCATTTGGGAACAATCTTTACCTTAAGACCAAATTTTATTTTACCGTACAAACCCCTTTCTGGAGAGTTCTATCACAGTAGCTTCTATCACTACATCTTCAGCGTCAACATTAACTAGACCAGGGAGGATTTTGACTGGGAGAGGCTAGACAAATCAGCATTACATAATTTCATAAGTAACTGAAATCCATAGTCCTCATGCTTGCTCTAAATGGCTCAATTTTATGACTTTAGAAGCAAAGTCCTGACAGAATTTTTAAAGATTAGAGAGGGTAGAAGGGGAGAGGAAGGAAGGAGAGCAGAGAAAAATGTAGAGCTCAATAAAATCAATAAAAAATTAAGAGAACAAAAGATTAGAGAAAGGTATTGGGTGGTAGATATTCCAATGAAGTACGCAACACAGAGAACAGGTTATCCAAAATACACAGCTCCTCAGGTTGTCTGACATCCCTTCTTTTCCCTTTCCTCTCCACTGGGGGCTCTGCTTCTGCTTTAAGAGATGGTCTCCTTGACCCAAATCACAGGTATAATCAAAGCATATCATTGGCTGTTCTCTGGAAGTCCTGCTGTGTCTGGGTTCATAGCTGGCGGTAGAAGCACACTGCATACACAGAGCCCTCTGGTATCCCTCCGCTAGAAGAAAGCAACTGGAGCCGTTCTCACACGGAAAGAAGAATCCTAGAGCCTTGACTCAAGCTTTGGCCTCTACTGACAAAGCCTCCATCTGTTCAGGACTGCAATACCCCGGAAGTAGAGCTGAACTTTCCTTCCCAGAGCATTATGAACAACACTGAACAACACCAAAGTAGAAATAACAGCGACGATGGATTCGCGGCCCCATTTCCAGCAGAGAGGAAACATGGTGTGCCTTCAAAGGGTCCGTTTAGTCAGTGTGCTGAGAATGTACTGAAATACGGCAGGCGAGGGTAGTGACGTCAACCCAGGGCTCATCACAGTGACTCCAGGAAGATATGACCCTGTTGAGACGCAAAAAAAAAAAAAAAAAAAAAAAAAAGTGCAAGGTCGGGATAGCACCTCTGAGTGGCATCTACAGGATGTGCTGGGAGCTTTACATACAGGGGTAGGCAAATGGTGCCAGAGTGAGTGTCCTCATTGGCTAGGTCTAGGGGAAGAACAAAGATTCTGTTGCTGAAATGGAGACTGTAGGGGAAGGGTTGGAGGAGATCAGAAGCTCCACTTTGGGTGTCTCAAGTTTTAGGTGTCTTTAAGACGTCCAAACAGAAGCCTTACATGTGCAGTTTGGTAGACAGAAGGACGCATAGCTATATGACTGACAAACACTAAAGACTGTTTCGAAGGAGATTTATTGTAATTCATCGCTATCTACTGTCATTTCCCCATACTCTCTAATACTGTACCAATGTAGACATTTGTGCACTTCTTCCACTTAAATTGTTATAAACACTATCCCTTAATACTCAGGTAAAACAATCATGTTTAAATTTTTCTGCTTTTGTTTCATTTTGTTGAAAAGTGTTGTATGAAGGCCGCTTGTTTGTCCTGGCCACTCAGCCCCGAAATAATCACACAGAAACTGTATTAGTTAAATCACTGCCTGGCCCATTAGCTCTAGCTTCTTATCTGCTAACTCTTACATCTTGGTTTAACCCATCTCCATTAATCTGTGCATCACCGTGAAGTCGTGGCCTACCAGCAAAATTTGAGCATGTCTGTCTCTGACAGCGGCTCCAAGGCTTCTCCCTGACTCCGCCCTTCTTTCTCCCAGCATTTAGCTTAATTTTCCCCGTCTAGCTCTGTTCCCCTATAGCTCTGCTATAGGCCCAAAGCAGTTTATTTATCAATGGTAATAACAGCATACAGAGGGAAAACTCATAGCACCTCCCCTTTTCTGTTTAAATGAAAAAGAAGATTTTAACACTAACATAGTAAAATTACATATAACAAACAGATATTAAGCAAGAATTACAGTTACAATGTTTATATCTACTTTATCTTTTATCATAACTGTAACTATAACTATAAATTCTTCAACTCCATCAAAGTGCATTGTCCAAAACTCTAGAATTGACAGAGACATCTTGCTACCTGGACAGTACTCAAAGTTCTTCTGTACTGTTGGGACATCTATATTCAGCCTACAGGCCCATAATATCCAGCAGACTTTTCCACAAAGCAGGAAATTTCAAAGGCAGTTCCACCTTTGTTGGCAGTTTGTCAGTTGCTTTCTTCTGTGTCCTGCAGAATGTGTAACAGAGGTAGGTGGGGAAAACTAAACAGAATGCTGGGAGAAAGGAGGAGGAGTTAGAGAGAAGCCATGTAGCCCCACCAGAGATAGACACCACAACTTTACCCAATAAGCCACAGCCACGTGGCAATACACAGATTACTAGAAATGAATTAAATTAATGTGTAAGAGTTAGCCCATAAGAAGCTATAGCTAATGGGCCAAGCAGTGTTTTAACTAATACAGTGTCTATGTGACTATTTTGTGGCTGAGCAGCCAGGACAAACAAGCGGCCTCCTTACAACAGAAAAGGATCTCGCTGGGCTGGGGAGATGGCTCAGAGTTAGAACAGTGGCTGTTTTTCCAGAGGTCTTGAGTTCAATTCCAGCAACCACATGGTGGTTCACAACCATCTATAATGGGATCTGAAGCCCTCTTCTGGAATGCACTCGTATACATAAAATAAATCTTTTAAAAAAAAGAAGAAGAAGAGTAGCAACCAAGACAGATTCCTTTGTTGGGTTTGATGGTATACACTTCTAATCCTAGCACTTTGGAGGCAGAGGCAGGTGGATCTCTATGAGTTTCAGGTCAGCCTGGTCTACAAAGCGAGCTCCAGGAACACAGAGAAACCCTGTCTCGAAAAAGAAAAAAGAAAAAGGGTGTCACTTGTAGTCTTGACAGGCCTGGAACTCTATGTAGACCAGGGTAGCCTGAAAGTCATAGATTTGCCTAGTTCTGCCTCCAACGCGTTGGCGCATTTTCTATACAGCGATGAATTTTATCTTATTTTTTTTCCCCTTTAGAGACAAAGGGACCAGACTGTCCCCACTCAGTAGTAATGCCACCTCCCGGTGACAAGCCACTGCACCAACTGCACTTTCTCCTCCTGACCGGGAGACGGCGCGCTCACCCTGGAGCTCAGACCTAGCAGCCTCTCCCTCTGCCTTCCTCTAGCCGTCCTCCTGACCTTCCTCCCGGAAGTGCTCTGCGGCCCGGGTGGCCGGCGTGACTTTGAGCGCTTCCTGCTCAGCAGCCAGTGCAGAGCAGAGCACAGCCGAGCAGGAGCCCTGGAAGCGGTTGATCCAGACTTGCCATGCGTCTTCTGCGGGTCGCCGCGGCCCTGGGCCATGGACCGCTCCCTCGGGTCCCTGCCGCCCTGGGCTGGCAGGGGAAGCAGGTACTGATGCCCGGCGAGCTTGCCAGAGCCGAGCAGGTGGCGACACCCCTTCCCTTACCCGGGATCTTGAGCGGCGTTGTCCGCAGCCCCCAAAGCCCCTGGGTATCCGCACGCCAGCTCGTTCTTGAGACCCGCAGCTCTGTGCTAGGGTCCTCTGCTTCTTGATGGGTATGATCTACCTTAAAGAGAAGTGCCCCGAGTGAAGTCTGATGAAAAGTTAGTGTCCCGGGGCTCGAACCCCGGGTTTCTGACTCGGTATCCAGTGCTCTTCTGACTCCGGAGTGTGGTTGGATGCTCAGAACGGATGCTGTGCCGTTTTATTGGCGCTCAGCTTCCCGGTGCTCTTCTGCCATGTCTCCCTCTTAGGCGTATAGGCTAAACTTTGTAAGCCTTCGAAATGAGGTACTCCTCGTAGGGCAAGCATTGGTAGCTGTAGTGCCTTACCTGTCCTGGAGCCCTCGTTTGCTTTGCTGTCAGATGTCCCTGTAGTTTAACCATCCAAGCCCTTGTCAACTCTGCTTCTCCATGTCAGTTTCTCCCTTCCCAGAAGTGGTCGCAGAGCGTGTGGGTGTGCAGTTTTTTTGATTCGATAAATATAGCCCCTCTCCCCCCTGTAAAGTTAGCAGGAACAACTGTCACCAAAAAAGGTACTTCGCCGCTTTGTGTGGGTGAACCTGGGAACCTTTGGGGGCTGTCTTGAGCAGTTAGTGGTGTAGACCTTGTGTGTCCTTATACACCTTTGCTAGCCGTGAAGTACAGGAAGAGTGTGGACAGAAAACCCAAGGTACAATTTAATCTAAAACTTGTATTTCTTATTAAGGTGGTCCTTGAGAGGTATAGTTATGATTTTATGATATCCGGTGTGTGCTTTAAAACTAAGGTCTGGGCTGGGCAAGATAGGCTCAGACGTAAGGGCAGTTGCCAAGCTTGAGTGTCAGTCTTGAGACTCACGTGGTGGAGGGGTCTGATTGGATTCCTTCAAATTCTCCTTTTGACCCCCACAGGACTTCTCTTCCAGGGGAAGAGTTCAATTCCCAGCTCTCCCATGTCAGCTCAGAACAGTCTGTAACTCCAGTTCCAAGGGATCCAAGCCTTCTCCTCCTCCTACACTGGGCATGCCTGTGGTACACAGATATACATGCAAGCAAAACAAATATACAAAAAATAAACAAATCTAAAATGTTTAAAAAGCTAACATTTAGCAGTAGTACCTGTCCTGCTTTTAGTTTTGAGTATTATTGGGAATTAAATCCAGGATTCTGTATCTAATACCCCTTGCATTAAGACTGAGGAAAAAAAAATGTATAGTTTCCATTTTAACTGCGATCTCTTAGGAAAGGTATGTTAAATCGAGCTTTAAAAACTGTTCTTTTCAGGCTAATTGGAAGGCCTGCCGATGGTGTTCGTCAGGAATAGTTCCCAATGAAAAAATACGAAATATTGGCATCTCAGCTCACATTGACTCTGGGAAGACGACGTTAACAGAACGGGTGCTGTACTACACGGGCAGGATTGCCACAATGCACGAGGTGTGTGTCTCATGGTTAATTACAGAGTGATTAAGCACTTTGCTTTTATTGTTTTGGAGTTATAATTTTATAAGCGTCACACAACTGGGTCCTAGAGGGTTGTTGGCCAGAGTCACGTGTGCAGAGAGGGGAGGCCAAGCTGGCTTTATGCTCCTGTGATGATCTCCCTCGAAGAGATCGCTGTGAGCATCCTGAGTAAATGTGGAGTCAGTGTACACAGCTGGTACGGTAGTCCTAACCATTTAATGAAGGATGTGTGTTTATAATGTTAAATGGGAGTGAATTTCAAAGGTTGCTGTCCATGTAAAAAGTCCACAGCTCTCGTCTTAAAGGAAATAAAGATTGTCCTGGAGTCATTTTGAGTGACCATGGCCCAGGAACACAGATTTGGGCTACCTAAGATTCCGTGTTCTAGCGTGGAAACCATTTCATGTTTTCCAGAACAAGACTGGCTGTAAGTCAAGGCAAGTTTAAAATGCCTTGGTGGGTACCCCAGAGAGGCAGACATGAGATGTGAGGAACTGTTCTGTAGACCCAGGATGCTCTCTGATGACATTCTTAGTTTCAGGATTGGCAGAAGCCAGTGACCGGCTAAACACTGCTGATAGCTTCTAAGGGGTTTGTATCTGTTTATTACCATGAGGTACAATTTCAGATACAGAGTGGGTCAAGGAATGGCTGTTCCAGAAGGTTAAAACTAGCCCAACATAAGGTAATTAACTAAAGAACCTGCAAAATCCCAGTCTCTACAATACTGAAGTTCTGATCAGCACAGCAGTCTCTACAGGCATAGACTGCTTCATGGTCAGGCACAGCTTCTTTTCAGGGATTTTTGCTCATAGTGTTGAGTATAAGTTATATTAAAAATCTGTCAAAAATTATTTAAAATATTGACCCTTGAAAGATACTGCCATACCGTGGAGTAACTGTCTAAACTGTTCTTGAGGTTAAGAGCATCGTTAAAGTGTACACTTGAGAAGCTGAACCCTGACCTTCTGTGCCTCAAGAGTCCCTGTGGAAGAGAGCTGAAAGGCCTGGTGCCTGAGTCTCAGTTTGTGGACTGTGTGAAGCTAGCAGACCACAGGACAGAGGGAAACAGGTGGTTGCCCCCAAGTGCTCGCAGCTGCTGAAGGGGAAAAACAAACATGGCAGCCGAGACGGGGAAACCCGTCATTGCCTCTATGCCTGCAGGCCAGAAGAGGGCACCAGGCCTCATTAGAGATGGTTGTGAGCCACCATGTGGTTGCTGGGAATTGAACTCAGGACCTTTGGAAGAGCAGGCAGTGCTCTTAACCTCTGAGCCATCTCTCCAGCCCCCAAGATTTCTTTCTTGGGATAAAGGAAAACTCTGAATTTTTGTGTTGCTGTCTAGGTCAAAGGCAAAGATGGAGTGGGTGCTGTCATGGATTCCATGGAACTAGAGAGACAGAGAGGGATCACTATCCAGTCTGCAGCCACCTACACCATGTGGAAAGACATCAATATCAACATTATAGACACCCCAGGTGAGCGGGCCCTTTGTCTCCTGGTTTCTTTGGGCAAAAATGCACGTAGTTCTTCTGCTCTGATGCAGTTCATCTTCAAGCATCAAGTTTTAAAAGTACAAAACTGAATTCCTGTCAGATTTAGGACTTAGTGCACCTCATCAGTATGGGGCTTTGTTGAAAAATAACACAAGTGAGAAAGATGGGCTCCTGCCTTCAGCGCATTCTAGCATTCCCTAGGATCCTTTAGAAGTAGTCCTATTGACCTTCAGCCTGACGCTGGGTGCCGGAAATTGGTGAGGTGAGGAGTCTGCCGTACAATTTAAAGTGGGTGTAATGAGCACAGATTAATAGCGTCCGGGTAGTTAGGATTTTTAAGTTTGTTTTGGTTTTGGTTTTTTCAAGACAGGGTTTCTCTGTAGCTTTTGGTACCTGTCCTGGAACTAGCTCTTGTAGACCATGCTGGCCTCAAACTCACAGAGATCTGCCTATCTCTGTCTCCTGAGGGCTGGGATTAAAGGCGTGTACCACCACCACCCGGCCTGGGTAGTTAGTTTTTTGCTCAACTTGACACAAGCTAGAGTCAATGGGAACATAAAATGCCACCATCAGATAGCTTGTAGGCATGTCTGTGGACCATTTTATCAGTTGCTAACTGATAGAGGGCCAAGCCCACTGGGGGCATAACCCCCAAGCCCCTCCCCATGCGTGCATAGGTCACGTGAGAGCAAGCAAGTGCTCAACCTCCATGATCCTTGCCTTAGTTACTTTATCCAGGTTCCTGCTTTGAGTTTCTGTGTGGTTTCCCTTAAGGTGGACTGTAATCTGTAAGCCAAATAAACCCCTTCCTCCTCAAGTTGCTTTTGATCCTGGTGTTTTATCAAAAAAACACCAGAAACTGACTAATACAGAACTTGGGGCAGGTTGTGGCCCTGACAGACCTGACCTATAGGAGAGGACTGTGGAAGTACTTTGGAACCTTGAGCTGAGAAAGTCCTCGAGTTCTTAAACTCAGTGGTCTCTGGTAGTTGCTAAGAAGGTAGGGATGCTGGAAGGGATGCGGGTGAGGTGGCCTGACAGAGGGAAGCAAACGCTGCCTCAGGGCCGCTTATGTGATGCAGTGTCTTATTGAATTAAGAAGATGCAGTGTCTGGTCTGCTGGGGCTGAAGACTCAGTTGTGATTAGCAGGTACCACGGAAGACAGACATTTGCCTTGCTGAGAGACTCCATGCTGGTCAGCTGAGGGTGAGGAGTTAGCAGTAGTTAAGAAGACGCCAGTGTCACTGAGGTGAAATCTTCTGGGAGTAGCCCCTACGGTTAGCACACAGAAGCTGGGGGCCAGAAGGGGCCAAGATTTCATGCCATGCTGCCCACTGAACTTGGCATGAAAGACTCATCCAGGGAGTGCTTGTGTTTGAAGGCAGGGTGGGTATCAGAGAGGAGTCGAAGCTCGGCACTGTGACGGACGGCATTGGCGTGAGCGCAGCCTCGGTTGCAGGAGAAGGCCCAGGACTGACAGGGTCGAGAAGAGAGATTGAGGCTTGATAGGCTTAGCCCCGAAGAGATCCATAGGAGAGGCTGTGAGTGGAGGTGCAGCCCAGTCTCCGTGGAGACCCCAGCAGTTTGGAGGTGCCAGTGTTATGGGATGACCCCAGCGACAGCTGACAGCTGCAGAGTGTAACCGGCCTGAACCTAGGCGAGAAGCTGTATGCATTCCGGATGGTGGAGCCGGAGGAGTGAAGGCACCCAAGCCCTTTGGAACTTTTACACCTTTGGCTTTGATTTGATTGTGTCTGTGTCCTGACTCTTCCCTGTTAGAGAGGAAAGCGTTTAACTTGTGTTTTTATTTCACAGAAGCCCACAGTTATGAGATCTTGGGTGTCTTAGAGAGACTTTAGACTTCTAAAAGAGATCCAGGTTTTTAAAGACTGAGGCTTTTATAGTTATGATCTATATTATGATACTGATATTAACATGAGATCTTGGGTAAACAGGAAAAGAGATTATTGTCAGAGATCATTGTATTAGTTTGCTGGGTTGACAGTCATGTCTTGCTTAGTTTTTTGTCACCCTAACACAAGCTAGAGTCTAGTGGGAACAGAGAGCTCGCTTATGAAAACACCTCCATCAGATTGCCTGTGGGAAATTCTGTGGAGCTTTTCTTAATTGCTAATGGATAGGCGGGCCCAGCCTCCTAGGGGAGGTCTCCCTGCTGGTCAGGTGGTCTTGGGTTGTATAAGAAAGTGGGTCGAGCTACCCATGAGGAGCAAGTGAGCAAGCAGCCCTGGGCTCAGCTCCATTCCTGCCTGAGTGTCTACCTTGGCTTCCCCAGATGGTGGACTGTAACCCGGATGCCAGATTAGCAGTTTGTTCCCCAAGTTGATTTTTGTCAGTGTGTTAGCCCAGCAATAGGAAACCTCAGGACAAATAAATTGTATATTAAACATTCTTTAAAACCCTCCTCATTCAGGGCACGTGGACTTCACAATAGAAGTGGAAAGGGCCCTGCGGGTGTTGGATGGCGCCATCCTGGTCCTCTGTGCCGTCGGTGGGGTCCAGTGCCAGACCATGACTGTCAACCGCCAGATGAAGCGCTACAACGTCCCCTTTCTAACCTTCATCAACAAGCTGGACCGGATGGGCTCCAATCCAGCCAGGGCCCTTCAACAAATGAGGTACTGAGCCTCGGGAGTGCTGGTCTGGACAGCCGACCTCACATTCAGACAGTTAATTCAGTTATTAAATTGTGTCTTCAAGTTTTTTTTTCTTGTTTCAAAAATGCATTTCTGTGAGTCTTGGTAAATGGAACCCAATCTCAGTGGGTGAATTTACCCTGTGGTTCTTCACTGCCTTCGCTGGGAAGTGGGGAAAACCCATCCTATTTCTGGGGTGGCATGTGTGTGATAAATGGGGTGCTTATGCTACTCACACGTGGGAATCAGGACAACTTTGTGGCTTGGGTCCTTTTACAGGGCTCCAGTATAGTTGAATTTTGAGTTATCAAGTTTTCATGGCAAGTGTGTCTAGCAGTTGAGCAATCTTACTGGCCCAGACAGAGTTTGTGAGGTTAATTTTTAGCTCATGACTCTGATAGTCACTTGTGTCTTTTCTGTTATTTAGCCTTTTAAAATACTCAGCAATTATATAACCAATTTCCATAAATTTTTTATTATTGTAACTTTTGTCATAGAGGTACTTTACACATCTCTAAGTTTATCTGCAGATGTATCTCAGATCTCTTGCTATTACGTGTCAGGCCTTGGTTTAATCCCAGCACTACAAAAATATTAATCTAAATTAATTTAAATCTTATTTTCTTTCCTCTGGTAAGTAACTATTCTTGGATATTAATACTTTTTAAAAAAGATATTTTTGGGTAGTTATTTATGTGTCTGTGTAAGTGTTCACCACGTGTGCCGGTGTCCAGGGAGGTGAGACAGAGGTATTGGATCTCCTGCAGCCACACTTACAGACAGTTGTGACCTCCCTGGCAGATTCTGAGAAACAAATGCTGGTCCTCTAGGGGAGCAGCAAGCCCTTCTAACCACTGAGCCAGCTTTCCAGCCCCAGATGTTAGTACATGCCTTACACTCACCCCTCTTCTGTAAGCTCTTGACTTCCTTCAAATACTAGTCATGTCCACCCCGTTCTGTCTGCAGCGACACACGGAGACCTCGCTTACACTGAGCGGTGCCGCAGAGCGTATCTCTTCTCAACATGGAGTTCCCGTGTTAACTGTGTGTGCACGTTAGCGGGCTCTGTTTTCCTGCGAGAACTCCCTCTCTGAATGGCTGTCTTTCTGTCACTTGACTTAAGAATGAGAAGTGGGCTGCCATCCCACTGTCCCACCGTCTTTAACCTCCTGGCCGTTGATTTTCTGTCTTTCCCTTCTGCTCTGCATGAGCGTATTCAGGAGTCTGGGGTGCAGGTTATTTCGGGTCCTATGCTGTTCAGGGTGTGTCATGGCTCCCTGATTTGGATTCTGTCACAGTTGCTTTCTTCTCCCCTTACCCATTGCTAACATCATTTTCAGTTCTCCAATGTCTGCCGTTGCTTTTTTTGTTTTGGTTTCGGCCTTTGGTCATTTCAAAATAATTTTGAGAGAAGAGGCAAGCAAATATTTTTGTTTTTCAGATCCAAACTAAATCACAACGCAGCATTTGTGCAAATACCCATTGGCTTGGAGGGCGATTTTAAGGGTATTATAGACCTCATTGAGGAACGAGCGATTTACTTTGACGGAGACTTTGGGTAAGTGCTAAAATATACTGCCAAAATCTTGTATTTTCGAAGACATCAAAGAAAAGGAAGTCATAAGTTAAACAGAGACTAATTATTTTTTTAAAATGTGCTTGAATATCATTCTTTAAGGTGATTTTAATGACTTAAAATTAAATGTTCTTAGTCATACTAGAGACCTTTGGCCTCTTGAAAATTCTGTTGACCATAATCATACTCACCAGAATATTGCAGTCTCTAGTAGGAAGGGTTAGATAACTTCATTTTTTTTTTTTTGAGACAGGGTCTCACCCTGTAGCTTTGACTGGCCTTGAACTCTGAACTCACAGCGGTCTGCCTACCTCTGCCTCCTGAGTGCTGGGATTAAAGGCGTGTGCCACTACAGTGGACCCTAGGTCATTAACTCTTTTCATACAAATAACGAAGTTGAGCACACAGCCTTTTATTTAGGATATCCCAATAGGGAGTAAGAAATGGACAAAGCATAATGTACTCTTCATCCTTGACTCCAGTTCTTGAGTCTGCCTCATGGTTCTCAGCCCTCCTAATGCTGCGACCCTTTAATACAGTTCCTCAGGTTGTGGTGACCCCAGCCATAAAATTATTTTATTGCTACCTCATAATTGTAATTTTGTGACTGTTAGGAGTTATAATATAAATATCTGATATGCAAGATGTTTGATATGTGATTCCCCAAAGCTGGTGGTCATGACCCACAGCTTGAGAACTGCTAATCTAGGGATTGAAAGGCAAATAATAAAACACACCATCTGTAATATAACACTCGGTATTTAACAGCAGTCTCAAAGGATTTCAAGCTGTGTATTTTAAAATGGAGAGCCAGACCCGATGGTACACGCCTATCATTCCAGCACTTAGAGGCCGAGTCAGGAGCAAGCTGAGGGCCAGCATTGGCTGCACAAGCAAGATTCTGCCTCAGGGCCCATCCCTCCTTCAAGACATGTGCTGTTGGTTCAGAATAGACAAAAGCTTCAGTAGACTAAAGAAGTCAGCCTTCAGAGCCCATGCTAATGGAATGGTCAGAAGCTTAGACAGGCTTCAGACAGCTTACTTGAAGGTAGCTGATCCTAATGTGGCTTGTTTAGACAAGTTTTCTCACTTAGAGTGTAGATAATAGAAACTGTTTATTGTGGTGTGAGCGTGAGCAGCCCTCCAGTTTAAATAAGTGCTGCTTTCTTTTCTTTGTTTTCCAGTTATATGGCAGAAAAAAATAGTCCTGTGGCCACACTGGAAAGAATTTTAATCCCTTATTTAATTGATAGCTTTTCTAAGTCTTTTTTGTTGTTGCTCATTTTGAGACAGGGTCTGTTCTGGCTGGCCTGGGACTTGTCATGTAGAGCAGGCTGTTCTTGAACTCACAGAGCTCTGACTGCCTTTGCCTCCCGTGCTGGGATCAAAGGTGTGCGCCACCACACGTGGCTCCCAAGGCAGGTTTTGACCTCATGTTCTTCTGCTCATTTTAGCTCTAGAATAAGATAAACCCGTCGATATTAAATGGGGAAGAATTTTATATTTTATCTATTATTCTAAAAAACTCGCTAGGAGAAGAATAGGGCACGATGCCTTATGACATCATGCATACTGCTTTGTTTCCCTGTAGCGGGCTGTGTTGAGTCTAGGCTCCCCTGTTCCCTGGTGGTGCATTTTCGAGCAAAGGGCTGGTCCACTGAAGCGGTTTTGCCCACTGTTTTGTCTGAACTGTGAGGAAGCAGTTATCTTATTTGCTGTTGGAGCGCAGAGTCCTCGGAGTGTTTGCCAGAACAGCAGCAGAACACCATAGCTGCTGGCATGCCATCAGTGATTTGTGCTTAGCTTATCAGCCCTAGAGCCTCTACATCAGAGCATTCTTTCTCTTAGTCAGATCCTTCGGTACGCTGAGATTCCAGCTGAGCTGAGGGCCGCAGCAGCTGACCACCGGCAGGAGCTAATTGAGTGTGTTGCTAATTCAGATGAGCAGCTTGGTGAGCTCTTCCTGGAAGAAAAAATCCCCTCGGTTTCTGATTTAAAGGCAAGTACTCTCAAACTAGATCTTTTAAAAAACACTTTTAAAAAATGTTCACGGATGTTTTGCCTGCATGCAGTGCTTTTGGAAGCCAGAAGAGGGCACTGTATTCCCTGGAACTAGAGTTGCAGATGACTGAATGGCCTTGTGGGTGCTGGGAACTGAACCCTGGTCCTTTGGAAGAGCAGCCAGTTCTTTTAAGCACTGAGCCATCTCTCCAGCACCTCAGATATTTTATAATGAAAAATGGGGTTGATATGGGAGCAGAAGGCATGATTCTTTTGTTAATGGGCTTTATTAATGCAATTTGAGCAAAAAAAATTAATATAATTGACTTCCATAAAAATGAAGATTCAAAAGCCAGAGGCTTTTGAATAAACATTTCCCCAAAGAAGATGTTCAAGTATCAGCACATGAAAAGATACTTTCCAGTCCTAATCATTAGAAAAAATGCAAATCAAAGCCACAGTGAGAGACCATTTGTACCATTAAGATGAATCTTAAAGACCAACCAACCAACTAGCGAGAAAACTGAAAAGCCCAGAAAGCTTGCATTGATGCAGATGTGGAGACTCACACGCTTGTGCCTTCCCGGTGGAAATGTGCCAAGCACTGTAGAAGGCAGCGTGGCAGTAAGCCTCTCCCTGGAGGCTCACCCCAAGAAGGATGGGTTCCCAGCTAGTACAGCGCAACCCAACATGTATGCAGTATCCACCTCAGCCACGGAATAGCAGAGATCTGCTAATGAATGCCCATTAGAATGGATGTGTAAAAGTGATGTGGTCTGTGAATATGAATAGTTTTTATCCCCCCCCCCAAATATAACTCTGAGCAGTGTGACACCAGAACTATGAAGACATTCTCGTGAAATGTGCCAAATAGCTAAGATAGTTGTTTTATGATTTCGTTTATGCAGTAGACAGAGAATGTGCCAAATATCTAAGATAGTTGTTTTATGATTTCGTTTATGCGGTAGACCGAGAATAGTCAGATTCATAGAAAGTGGAGCTTTGAGCTGAGTGTGGAGGCATGGACCTGCAATCCCACACTTGAGAGGCGGAGACTGAACAGTTCCCGCTAGTTCACGGTCATCCTGAGCACATAGTGGGTAGCCTGGTCTGTGGACTGAATGCCCCATCTCAAAAACAAAAAGCAAAAAACCCAAAAGTAAGTAGTTATTTTATGAATTGTTAGAGAGCCTTTATTTTGGGGAAGTATTGCTTTAAGTGGACAATATAAACGTTTTAAAGAGGGACAGTGGTGAGCGCTGTATAGCATTATGAGTTGACAAAGTATTGTTGAGCTTCTGTCTTCAAAATGATTAAAATGGTAAATTTTATGTATCTTTAAAAAGACATTAATCTTTTAAAACCACTTGGTATGCCTAGCAGAGATCGGCTAGGTAATTATTGTATATAAGATGTTATGCTTGAATGTAAATTCAGTAAATCTAAAACAAGAAAGGATGCTATTGCAGCTGAGGGTCCTTCCTGATTTTCTTTGAATTGTTAGACTGAGACCCTATCTTGTAATGTGAGTTCTTTGATGGACTCAAAAGAGTTAGCAGTTTAGCCCTGATGAGCAGGGAATACTCATAGATGTACAGGTCTAGCCATAAATAAAACCATGTATTATATGTTGGAACCACGATAGAGAGGGGTGTGATTTCGTTTTATCATTAAAAATGTGTCAAGATTTTAAATTTATTCCCAAATGTTTAGTAACTTCCTGGGACTCACAGAATTTGGAGGATGGTCACACTTAGAGCGTTGAGAGAAAACCTAGGGAAGGAACAAGGCACATGAGATTGTCTGAAGGGCGCCATGTGTGAGCCTCCAGAGGAACCTCATAGAATTAATTCTCTCAGCGAGACGTTGTGATGCCACCTGTGGATCTACCAAGGAAGCCCAGGCTGTCTGGTGTGGACTCTGGCAATCCCAGCCCTTGGCGAGACAAGAAAATCCCAAGTTGGAGGTCAACCTGGGATGCTAGGGAGACCGTGTCTCAAAATATCAAAACCAAACTGAATAAAGCAAAAATAAGATAGACTCAGTGTCCAAGATGATTATTGGGGTCAACTCAGTGTGTACTCAAAGTGTGGTCAAGACGATTATTGGGGTCTACTCAGTGTGTACTCAAAGTGTGGTCTCTCGAAGGAGAGCGGTTAGCGCACACCATGTGCAGAGCATCATAGAGCAAACCCTTGCTGCCAGTCCACAAGGCTGTGCAGGCCTGCATCTCCTTGGGTCACGTGGGTATGTGTTAGTTTCTGTGCTATGGCTGGATGCTCATTGATGTGTTGGGAAACAGCAACTTTTAAGTGTGAGAATGATTGTTATGAAAACAGAAAAGCCAGGACTTTGTTGGCTGTTTTATGGGATGGTTCCGGTGTCCTCCTTCCCCCTGTCACCATCCTCATATGATTCTGTGTTGTGCTGCAGACTAAGTATCGTGATGGTGCTGTGTCCCTGTCTGCATCTTAGAGAGAAGTGGGAAGCCTTTATGAAGACATGGCTTGTGGTAGCCTAATTGCTTGTCCCGTAGCCGTGTTTGAGTCCTAGAAGCAGCACAAGTGTTTAAAGTGATTTTTTCTCTGTCTTTCCCTCATTATAGCTCTGTTCATATGCTCAACTCTTATCTGACTTTTATTATAGTATCTTTAGAAATTGTGACTATGAATGTTTTATCCTAAGGTTTTGTGGTTGTTTGTGTGTGCATATGTGTGCTCCTGTGTGTGGTGGTTCTAAGTCTTGAACCCAGAGCCTTCCACTTGGTGGTGCAGGCTTTTTATCCCAGCCCTTGAAAAAGAGGCAGGTAGATGCCAGTGAGTTTAAGGCCAGCCAAGAACATCTAATGAGACCTATCTCAAAAGACAGCAAAAGCATTTCAGGGACAAAGGAGTTTCTACGCTCACAGTTTTAGGTTACAGTTCACTCTTACTGGGAAGTTAGCAGCTTGAGAGAGTTGGTTGTAGTCTGTCCATTCCAAAGCAGACGGCAGTGGATCTCAGAGTACATCATTCAGAAGCAGAGAGAGCTGTGGATTGATGGATGTTTGCTCCTACTCAGCTCAGTCTTCCTTTTTCACTCCGTCCAGGGAGCGGCCTGTGAAATGGTACCTCCTGCATCCAGTGTGCCTCTTCCCACCTCAGTTCATACTAGCGAAAGAATCCTCCAAGACACTGTCAGAGGTTCACCCCTCCTGTGATGCTGAACGGTATCAAGTTTACAGTTAAAACTGGCCTTCGCCAAGATTACAAGGAAACCTTTCTTATCTTAAAAGACCATTTCTTACGCTTTTCTAAATCATGCTAGTTTCTCATAAATCCAGGGATTTGATTCTTGCTTTTGTTTGTTTGTTTTGTTTTTGAGACAGGCTCTTACTGTGTAAACTTGACTGGATGGATAGCTTTGACTCAGAGAGATCCACCTGCCCCTGCTTCCGAGTACTGGGATTAATAGCGTATGCTACCACACCTACCTTCATGTCTGTGTTCTTCCCCTTACACAATTATTAGCATAGAGTTTACAGTATTCTATGTATCTAATATATACATATGTATATATATTATTAAAACATATATATGTATATATCTTTTAATACCAAATAAAAAGGAACCTTTTAGGACTATCAAAAGGTAATTATTCCATAAATCACTACTTGGCCCTAAGAAAAGCAATTTTCTCGTTTTTCAGTATTTTGACTGAGTTACTGAGATGTTCTCTTCTCCTTCCCTGGAACCAGCACTCCGGAGTATTATTTTATTTTGTGTGTTCATAACTGACCTGACGCCTGGGCTGTTGTAGTAACACAAATCGTACTCAACTCTCTGTGTTCTGTAGCTGGCAATCCGAAGAGCCACCCTGAGCAGATCCTTCACTCCAGTGTTCCTGGGAAGTGCTCTGAAGAACAAAGGAGTCCAGCCTCTCCTGGACGCTGTCCTGGAGTACCTTCCCAATCCCTCTGAGGTCCAGAACTACGCCATACTCAACCAGGAGTGAGTGTGGCTACGCGCACTGTGCTTTATGAAAGATGCTTTAATACGTATGCACGGCAAAGAGGTTTAAGGATTGGTCTTTCATTTATTTTTATGATTTTCTTTATGCATAAAAATCACCATTTTTAGTTGGATTTCAATTTTGGTGTACAGGAAGATATTTGCTATATGAGTTTCCATATCATTTATGACGTACAAGAATGATTTGTGGGCTGGAGAGATGGCTCAGAGGTTAAAAACCTTGGCTGCTCTTCCAGAGGTCCTAAAATTCCAGCAACCATGTGGTGGCTCATAACCATTTATAATGAGATCTGGTGCTCTCTTCTGGTGAACAGGCAAGTATGCAGGCAGAACAATATGTGTGTGTGTGTGTGTGTGTGTGTATGTATATGTATATATATACATATATATTATAAATAAATTTTTTAAAGTATAATTTGTTCTGTTATCTCTCAAGGTTTATACTATTTTATTCATTTGCTATCATTTAAGATATAGAATTTTTTTAACTTAAAAAAAAAATGAAACTCAGGCTAGGGAGATAGCACATCAGATAAAGGTGTCTGCCACCAAGCTCCGTGACCTCAGTTTAATCCCAGGACCCACATGGTGGAAGGAGAGCATCAGCTCAGAGAAGCTGTCCTCCGAGCTCTACATACAATATGCATAAAATACAATGTAAAGCAAAAACAAGGAAAGAAACCTTCTTAAGGCTCTTCCGGATATTACTCTATATGCTGTCTAAGAGGTCCAGCGTTTGAGTCCGCTCTGGTCCTGACTATGTAGTTACAAAGCCTGCAGGACTTTGACTGAACTCTTCAGTGAAACGTGGTGTATATTCAGAAGCTGTCAGCAAACATACGCTTTTTCTTTGATAAGAGCAAATTGATGTGGATGGAATATTCAGGGGCTTGGCAGTTGGCTCAGTGGGTGAGGTGCTTGCTGCTTAAGTGAAGACCGTGTAAAAAGCCGTGTTGGGGTCCCGTGCTTGCACACTGGAGATGGGGTGCTGCTGGGAGGGGACTGTGCGGAGACAGGAGGATCACTGGGGCAAGCTGGCTGTCAGCCCTGTGGCAGGTTCAGCGAGAGGCGTGATAGAACAGGATAATTGAAGTCATCCCCTGCCTCCATGCATGCATGCTGATACTTGTACACATACACGTATGCAACACACACAAAGACATACCAAGTATTATGTTTTATAACTTTATATTTCTTTCGTTTAAAGTGACTCAAAAGAGAAAACCAAAATCTTAATGAACTCCCAAAGAGACAATTCCCACCCGTTTGTGGGCCTGGCTTTTAAACTGGAGGTAAGTTGCTATCTGATGTATTTACTGCAGTCTGTAAATTTTTTTTGCTAGACTTTTGACCCTGTTATAAAATGACTCTGTATGCCCTTGTGAAATGCTTAGGAAAATAGAGGAGAGAAGAGTGGCCAGAACCTTGAACGGTAGGTAAGTTGGTAGTTCCTTGTCGTTAGATGCGGTTAACTCTTTGCAGTTTTAAAATGTAAAGTTTTACAGAAACCATACTCTACATAGTTTTACCTTGGTATTTCCATTTAGAATAGTTATAAATTGTTGGAAGAATAGCGTGTTAAGTAAATATGCCATTATTGGTTTAAAATTATATAGGTATTGGACATTATTATAGGCAAAAGTGGGTCCACTTTTAGAAAATAATGGTCCTGAGTCACTTATGAAGGGGCTCAGCCTAGCTCTGTTTTTAAAAGAGAGATCTGTAGGCAGCTGGAGATGTGCAGCTATGGTTTGTGTAGGCAACCTGCAGTGTGTCTTTACAGTGCACTATTATTTAGACTTTAAAAATTAAGATGCTTATTTATTTATTCTTAGTTTACGTGTATAAGTGTTTTGTCTGCATATATGTCTGTGTACCATCTTGTGTGCGGTGCCATGGAGGTCTAAGAAGGCGTTGGTCCTCTGGAGCTGGAGTTACAGACAGTTGTCAGTCGCCATGTGGGTGCTGGGAACTGAACTCAGATCCTCTGCAAGGGCAAAACAATGTTATTCACTGCTTAGCCATTGCCCCAGCCGAGATGCTAACCTAGTTTTTGGACATGAGAAGTTTATAAATTTTAAAAGAACATATTTTAGATTTACAGAAAAAGTATAAATATTTGTACAGATAATTCATTCATCCATTTCTTCTTAGTAAACATTATTGCAACTAATGGAACAATATTAATTTACTATTAATAAAGCCCATACTCAAATGTCTATGGTTATTGCTTATAGCCCCTTTTTGTTCGCATCCCATTCAGCTAGCACATTAGATTGTCATGGCTCCTGTCATAGCTAGTTTTATGTCACCTTGACATAAGCTAGAGTCATTTTGGAAAAGGGAGCTTCAACTGAGAAAATAATCCTACCAGATTGGCCTTGAGTGATGGTTGATGTGGGCAGTACCACCCCTGGGCAGTGCCACCCCTGGGTCATTGATCCTGGGAGCTATAAGAAAGCAGAGCAAGCCATGGGGGGCACCTGGCCATGGCCTCTGCATCAGCTCCTGCCTCCAGGTTCCTGCCCTGCTTAGTTCCTGTCCTGACGTCCCTCAGTGCTGGGCTGTGCTGGAACTCAGAGTGGAAGTAAACCCGTCCTCCCCAAGCTGCTTCTGACCGTGGTGTTTACCACAGAGATGGAAGCCTAAGACAGCTCCTGCAAACTGCTTCAGATTTTTTTTCCCTTGCTTCTCATGTCCTTGATATTTTTAAGAAGTGTTAGTCAGGATGTTTTCCAGTTTGAGACTTTCTTATGTTTCTGTGAAGATTAGATTTGGGTAATGGGTGACTGCAGGGAACACGTCATCCTTGACACGTCTCAAACATATGGGTTTTACTATTAGGATGACCTTGATCACCTGACTTAGGTAGGGTTTGTCGGGTCTCTTCCCTACAAAATGGCTCTTTGTATTCTCTTCCTTTCTTACTGCACTTTTAAAAAGAAGTCATTATGTTAGGTTGTCAAGTGACTTTTCAAGAGGAAAGAAATAAGCATCTATTCATCCAAACAGGCCTCAATGACAGACCAAACACATTCGTCCTCCTAAGTCTGTCTTGGTGAGCCAGTGAGTTTACTGGGGCAGCCAGAGGAACATGGGTGGCCCCTAGACTTCTGCAGCACCGGAAACCCCACCCCGTGGTGATACCTCCTGAAAGCCATGTCCCTGGAATCTTTGCCCTGCTGGCAGGCTGCGCACCAAGGCACCAATTCTTTCCCCAGAAACTGTGTCTGCTCTGAACCAGTGGGGGGCGCTCGTGAACCATAGGCCTCTCTGAGTTCTGAGTCTTGCAAGATGTGTTAGTTTCCTGGGTCTCTCGCAGGCTCTTCTCTCCCAGCAGATATGGAGGAAATAGCTTCTCTACATTTATAGTACAGTTCCATTTTGTGTGAGATTTATTTTTGATTAGTGTCTGTGTGTGAGGGTGTATGCGTATGAGTGGAGGTGTCCACAGAGGCCAGAAGAGGGAGCTGGAGTTACAGGCGCTGTGAGCTGCATGATGTGGGTGCTGGGAACTGAACTCAGAGAAGCAACAGGTGCCAAGGAGACATTTCTTTTAATCTATATTTCATATTTTGTAAATGTAATAAATATTTTTTATCCTTTTATTATTAATGTCAGGGTATTTTACTTATTGATGTAAACTTTTGCTAACAAATTTGAATTTTTAAAAGCAATTGGCTACTTAAAATTTGTAGTAAAACGGGTTTTCTTTTTTAACTTGGATACTCTTTGTATATATTTTTTTTGACATATACTTTTATTTTCTGGTTTTGTCTCTTCATTGTTAATGTAGCTGGAATTTGTTTTGATTTGCGAGGTTGACTCTTTTCTCTTTCTGACATTTCTTTTGTTCTCGTGAAAATGCACTCTCGACGTCTAGGCCGGCCGCTTCGGACAGCTAACGTATGTCCGCAATTACCAAGGTGAATTAAAAAAGGGCAACACCATCTACAACACAAGGACGGGAAAGAAGGTGCGCGTGCAGAGGCTGGTGCGCATGCACGCCGACATGATGGAGGCAAGTACACCACCAGGGCGCTGTTTTCGGCCAGCAGGCGATGCTTTCCTTGGTTCCTCTGTACTCGGCTGTGTTGTAACTGATAGCACCCTGCTGTAGGTGAAATGGTTGGCAGGTGGTGAGGTCTTGGTTTATTCCTCTAGAAACTAGTCTCCTTCCTCAGAGGCCCTGGTTCAGGAAGAGAGACTCTGGGATTCAGTACAGGCTCTGTCCTCGGGAACTGCAAAGACTCTGGCTGTGTGTTCGGGAAGCAACGGCAGAATCACAAGGCCAGCCTGAAACACATAAGGGGACCCTGTCGGCAGAGAGGACAAGCATGAGAAGCATTTAGAAAGGCGGTTCTTAGGGATAAAAGAATAATAAATTCACAGTTTTCCACATGATTTGATGACGTTGCCTTCTGAAATAAGGTAGCATAGGTGAGGGTACTGGTTAGTATTAGGAGCTATACTCCTGTCCGACGTGGGATTTAGTACTTGACTCAGGAGCAGCGAAGATACTGGCAGTGAGGGTATGTGCGTTCAGGAACATGCCGAAGGCAGAATCACAAGCCAGCCTGGATCCATACTGCAAACTCTTGCAGGGCCGCATTGCCTCCAGAATCCACCCGAAGATCTGTAACTTCTCAAGTCTGGGTCTTTGACTTATACTTGCCTTTTGTCGTCCTTATAGATAGGTCACAGCAGTTACGCTGAGTGCTGAAGCCCCGTCTCTCTAGTCTGGCTCTGTGTTCTCAGCCTATTGGTTTAAATAAAAATGGGAAGTTTTTAGAAGACCCTACCTCTTATCTCTGGGAAGATGAAAACTTGACAGCTTTGCACAGTAGGCAGCGAGGGGCAGGCTGTAGGGTTAGTAATTGTCACCGATATTTCTTGCCAGCTTCAGGCGAATATGTGTCACCAAAGAAAGCCACTCACCCCACAGCTATTATGAATGAACCGTGAGCAAGGAAGGAGGAAGGACAATAACTCGGAAGCTTGGAGGCAGCGGTGCTTTGTCCTAGCTTTCCTGTGTTTTCGTGATGCGTGCATCTGTGAGACATTAAAGATATTTTTAGTTCAGTGGCTTCCATTCTTCTACCTTTGTTTACCAAACTTCCTTTGCAGTCTCCCTTGCGTGTATGTCCTTCAGGGTCTCACTGCCCTGAGGCAGCAGAGCTCACCCCTGCTTTAAAACAGACCAGTTAAGGAAGCCATAGCTCTGGAATTTTCCACTGAGTGTAAAAGCTTGTCTGTTCACATAGGTAGCATCTTAAAGACTGTTGAAGACATGTCTTGGTATGATTGATTGTTGGTGTTGGATTTGCTCATTCTTGGTAGAATTCAGGAAGAGTTTCTGCGTTGCTTATGTGTAGTATGTTTACATGCAGTTGCTTCATGTTGTTCCTTGATTTATTTTATGTGCAAGTATAAATTGCATTATGTCTTTATTCAGGATGTTGAAGAAGTGTATGCTGGAGACATTTGTGCATTGTTCGGCATTGACTGTGCAAGTGGAGACACATTCACGGACAAAGACAACAGTGGCCTTTCTATGGTGAGCCCTGTAACTGCAAAGCTATTCATCATTTGAATTTTAGGCGTCTATTTTATATGTAGTGTATTTTATATGCAGTAAAACAGCTACAAAGGCTTGCATTAACTGTTCCTCATGGCCTTTGTTGGTTATAGCTCTCTGATGATCAGCTGGATAAGTGCTATGTGCGGGCCTACTCACCTGGATTTTTTTCTTAGTAAAAACGTTCCACAATCTTGTAAAATTTTAATGTGGAGGAAAATTTTCACTAGAATGATGTAGGTGTGTCTTCTATCTATCTGATGATTTCATTGGTTAATTAATAAAGAAACTGCTTGGCCTGATAGGTCAGAACATAGGTGGGTAGAGTAGACAGAACAGGATGCTGGGAGTGAGGCAGATGCCTCGGGCAGATGCAATGAAGCTCCGACCCAAGATGGACGTAGGCTAGAATCTTCCTGGTAAGCCTCCTCTTGTGGTGCTACACACATTACTAAATATGGGTTAATCAAAATGTGAGAATTAGCTAATAAGAGGCTGAAACTAATAGGCCAGGCAGTATTTAAATGAATACAGTTTGTGTGTTGTTATTTCGGGTTATAAGCTAGCCAGGCGGCCGGGAGCGGGGCGGGATGAGAAGCAGGCCTGCCCGCAGCTCCTTACTACACTAGATAAAACCTGGAGCACGTAACTCCAGCTCTTCTACTCTGGTCTGCTGTCCACCTTGGGTGCCACTTTAATTCTTGTTATTATCAGGATGTTCCCAGTGGAGCACTGCTTACTAAACCAGGGACCGGAGAGTGACTTCTTCCAGTAGCCCAGAAAACTATAAGGCCAGACTATAATATTTAGAATAGACTTGGGGATAGCAACATGTCTATGCTTGGAAGGTGTCTTAGTGCCAGGTGGTGGTGGCACACATCTTTAATCCCAGCACTCGGGAGGCAGAGGCAGATGGATCTCTGTGAGTTCGAGGCCAGCCTGGGTGCAGAGTGAGTTCCAGGACAGTCAGGGCTGTTACAGACAAACCCTGTCTTAACGAAAAACAAAACAAATAATAACAACAACAAATTATTCTCTGGGTTTAACAGATTATTATAAGACCATTCAAAACCCATAAATCTGCAATTTTAAGATCTCAATAAGGACATTTTATCTTTTAGATTAGGCCTCGTGTAAGTGCTTGTCATGAGCTGGAGAGATAACTTAGTGGCTAAGCATCCATCTGCTCTTGCAGAGGAACCAGGCTGGGTTCCCAGTACCCTCTTCTGTCCATCCTGCACTCCTGCACAGACTTGGTGTTCAGATGTACACACAGACAAAACACTTGTGTGCATAAGAAAATGCCTGCCATTGTACTATGAAGTAGCTGCTTGTTGTGGGAATTGTCCTCTTAGACACTGAAGGGAAGGGTCGTGGTTAACCTCACTTCTGCCCAGTTCTCCCTACCTGGTCCTTAGCCAAGTTACTTCCTGTTCCTTTCTAGCCTTCAGTAACTTGACTTGTGACATGAGAATAGTTTCTGCTTCTTAGACCTGTCATTGATCAAATAATATGTGTGTATGAAGACTGGAATTCCTTCTGTTTCCCTTATTATGAATAAAATATGACTTATCAGAGGACTACAACAGGAATGTAGAGCAGGCAATAAGAATACCGTGCCACCATTTACTCAACTTCATTGTCGTGATTATGTTCAATAATTAGGTCAATAAAGTCGATAAGTTATTTGGGGAGGTAGGGGTTCATGTAAGTATACATCTTTGTTTATTAATGTTATGTTCTTACTTTATTTAATACAAAACAGACTAAGACCCATAATGTCCAGCCTGAGGTGTTGGCTAGTGATTGCCTTTAGGTTTGATGTTAATGGAGTATGCCAATTGCTGAGTCTTAAAACTGTCTTGTAGTTATTTTATGATTTCCTAAAAAGATGGTTTTTTTTTGGTTTTGTTTGTTTTTTTAGGAGTCAATTCACGTTCCTGAACCTGTCATCTCAGTAGCAATGAAGCCTTCTAACAAGGTAGGCGTTTAAGCTTTAACAGATTGCTCTGAACGTGAGCTTTCTCTCGTCATTTTCCACATGGCGTCTTGTGGGAAGCAGCACTGGGCTGGTTTCTCCTTCTTCTGTTGGTATTGAGTCGGCCTTTTAATGTACTCATCGGTCCTGATAAGTCCTCAGTGCATTTCGAGGAATAGATGGCATTTAATAGTGGAGAGACTTGATAACTCTTAGCCATAACATTGACTTCTGAGTAGCAAGTCTACCTTCTTGGAGTCTTAGGTTACTGAAATGGGGAGAAGACAGTGTTTGTCCCAAGTTGTAATGATACTTCATTGTCACGACTTAGTGGGCTATCATGTATTCCTGGACTTTGTTTTGTTTTGAGATATCTGATTATAATACCACAAGCCAATAAGACAACTTTTTAAAGCTTCACCTATAATTTCCTATTTAGGGTTTTTAATTTATGTGCTGTTTTTACAGTTATATATCAGGTTTAATATCATTTGGCCTTCTACAAAGCCAAAATTGTTTGAATGCCTTGCACTCGTATTGCTCTCCATTGGCATCAGTTCAATCCTGAGCCATACTTACTTAGTTCCTAAGTTGCCTTGTTGGAGCTAATTCATTCATGTATTGAGTGAACATTTTAAGACTTTTTGCCATCTGAGAACTGCCATTTACATATTTGGGTAAATTGTCTTGTAGGATACATCATTAACATCTGCTACTTTGTCTGTTTTGAGATCGTTTCCAGTGTAGAAAGGAGAAAGTCAAGAGAGCGAAAGTCACGGAAACAGTCCATCTTCTCGGGATCTCGTGGGGGCTGACCCTTACACCTTACATCTCTGAAAGAGAGCTCTGTTTCAGGTTCTTTATTAAGGCTGCTAGCGAGGTTAGGAATGGAAGGCGTCTTTGTGTTTTCCAGTCCCACACTCAGAGCTCACGGTTAATAACTCGCAATGACAGAAGGAAATCGGGTGAAAACATTTAAGATGTCTTCTCACACGTAAATGTGTTCCAGTCACCTGATGAAGTCCCTCTCACCCTAAGGCCCTGAGTTCTGATAGTGAGCAGGACTGCACCTCTGCCGCATGGGAGCGTGGCTGATGCGAGAGAAGTCATGAGTCAGCTGAGAGCACCAGCGTAGGAACTGATGCCCTCGTGTGTGACCTGTGTGGCCTGAGCAAGTCACCTACCCTTTGTCTACAAACTTACATCGCAGTTATATCTGAGATGACACGTGCAGTCGGCGTTACAGCTCCAAGCGTGTGCTTAATGGTGCTGCTAGTTCTTATACAGGACGTGTTTGTTTTTATTGTTACCGTAAGAAATTTCCAAAAACTTAGTAACGTAAAACTACACCAGTGTATTTATTTTATATTTGTAGGTTAGAGACTGATATGATTCATTACAGTTTAAATTAATCAAGCAGGGATGCATTTGTGTGTGTATTTGTGTGTGTGTGTGTTTTGTGTGCATGTGTATCCTTCTCGGTGTGCGTGCAGGCACATGTTCATGGTCAGAGGACAACCCCATGTGTTGACCGTCACCTGCCTTCTAACTTGAGAGTCTCTCGGTTGTTCACCCCCGTGTGTACCAGGCTAGCTGACTGGCTACCTTCCAGTGAGTCGCGTGTCTCTGCCACTCATCTGGCCGTGGGAGTACTGGGATGGTGCTACCAGATCCAGTGGTACATGGGTTGTGGGGATTCGGACTCAACTCCGGCTGAAGCAAATGTTCTCCCCCCTGAGCTCAAGCTCAGGGTTGTATTCTTTTCTGGAGGCTCTGGGCAAAAACTTTTTCCTTGCTTGCTCACGTTTGTGGGGAGAATTGGGCTCCTATGGGTATATGATTGGGGTTTCCATTTCCTTTCCTCCTCAGGGTCGCTCTGAGCTTCCAGAGGCTGCGCACCTGTTTCTGGCTTATGGCCTTCTCTGTCATCTTTAGATAGAATGTATTTATGTGTGGGTGTGTGCATGCAGAGGTCAATAACATTCGATCCACTGGCGCTCAAGCTATAGGTGGTTGTGAGCCCCTGACATGGGTGCTGGAAACTGAACTCTGATCCTCTGGAAGAGCAGGAAGTTCTCTTAACCACTGAGCCATTGCGCCCGTGTTCCCTCCCCTCCCCCACCATGCTTAGTGCTGGTAGCAATGGGTTGGGTCTTGTTCCTGCTTCTCTCCTGCCTTTCTCTCATCAGCATGGCTTTCCTCTCCTGTCTGCTTTATTATACCTGGAAAGACCTTTGGGTTGTGTTGAGCCTACTCTGACAGCTCGTAGGTTGCTCCCTATCTGGAGTTGAGGGAAGTGGGCATCTTAGCCTACTCACTATGTGGAATTACATCAAAGTACAAACGTATATCAGATGACTGAGGAGGTTGTTTGGGAACAGAAACATCTTGATGTGCTATTTCCTTTGCTGTCCGTCTTCTTCACAGAGTAGTTAATGCTCTGATTCTACAGAAGACTCTTGGTAAACATGCTGACTATATTACATAGCGGATCTCCAAAAGTGGCCGGCACTTCCTTCACTCGGGCAGCTCCCACCGATGGATAGTTTGGCAGTGTGATGGGAAGTGAGAGCTAAATCTTAGACCCTTGTTTTCTATTTTCGTATGAAGAGAAAATCCTGTTCGGCCGGCTGGGCCCTGGTCTTGGCTGTGGTGGCCATATTTTTTTCCAAAAACATCAGAACCCGCTTTATTTCTTAGTTGCCAGTGTATATGGATTTATTCAGTAACATCTCAAAAAATGCAGTTGTTTTTTGTGCTTAATCATACAATGACTTTTCTTCCTCTTTTAAAGAATGATTTGGAAAAGTTTTCAAAAGGCATTGGCAGGTTTACACGGGAGGACCCCACATTTAAAGTCCGTTTTGACACTGAGAGCAAGGAGACCATTGTGTCTGGGATGGGAGAATTACACCTGGAAATCTATGCTCAGGTATGGTTCACAGCGCAGCCCCGTGCAGCCGCCCTTGTTACCAAGTGTGCTTTGTTCTGGCAGAGTGGCCTTCATCCCATAGTCACACCTCTGCAAGTTGAGGCAGCAAGATTAATAGGAACACAAGGTCATCAAGATAAAAAGCCAACTGCTGCTCAAAGTACTGATTAAGTTGATAGTGCTTCTCCAGGCTTAGCTATGATTTGTATCCACGCATGGCACACTGCTGGGCTTCCCTTCTTGTGTTAAAAATTAGTCATTTTTTATCCAAGTCTTTGTTAAACATCATGGATTCCTAGAATCTAGGCTCTGGGATTTGTAATAAGACCCCCATCCATTCCTGGTCGATTATCGGGTCAAATAAAGTAAGCCTTGGGGGAGACAGCCTGTTTGTGTGCCTACCTCTCAGGACTTCTCTTCATGAGGACTGGAGAGGTGGCTCAGTGGTTAAAGCCACTTGCTGTGCTTCCAGAGGACTTGAACCTGGTCGCTGGTACCCACGCTGAGTGGCTCACAACCTCCTTTATTAGTTCCAGCTCCAGTGGATCCAGTCCCCTCTCCTGGCACCTCTACATACGTGGGCATGCATACAGACACAAACACATACATAAGCATGAAGGCCAGGGCAAGGTAGCCTTAATCCCAGAACTCCAGAGAGAGAAGCTAGGCTCTTTCTGAGTTAGTGCCAGCCTGAGCTACAGAGTGAGTTCCAGCCAGAGTGACTGAGGCCCTGTCTCACAAATAATCAACTAATTAGATTAAGCATGGGGTGGGGGGTGCACGCCTTTAATCCCAGCACTTGTGAGGCAGAGTCAGGCTGATCTCTGTGAGTTCCAGGCCAGCCGGGGCTACAGAGCGAGTTCAGGACAGCCGGGGCTACAGAGCGAGTTCAGGACAGCCGGGGCTACAGAGCGAGTCCAGGCCAGCCGGGGCTACAGAGCGAGTCCAGGACAGCCGGGGCTACAGAGCGAGTCCAGGACAGCCGGGGCTACAGAGCGAGTTCAGGACAGCCGGGGCTGTTCTGCAGAGAAGCCCCGTCTCAAACACCAGAAAACAAAACGAAGCACGGAGGCCCGTTCCACACAGGTTAAAACAAAAACAAAAACCCTCCTCCTAGATCAGGTGTGAATATGGTCAAAATGTAAACAGAAGCTGACACTAGTGAGATTGTGGCCTGATTATGTCTTTGCAGTTAGGATAGCAAATCCTGATAAAAGATTTGTTTTTCCAGTGAATGTGCTAATATGAATCAACAGCAGATTGTGTTTTTCCAGTGAATGTGCTAATATGAATCAACAGTAGATTGGGCAGATAGAGCAAATGGTACTGAGTATAAATTAATGAGTCAAAACTGGAATTTACTTTTGTAAGATATGTAAAGGTAGTTTGTGTTATTAGACTATCACATCTGATTCTTGCCAGTTACTAAAATGATTTAAAATTTACTGTTCAGTTTTTTGTCTGTATTTCATAGAATGATGCTAAGGTATTTTTTTCTTCTTTTACTTTATAAAATATAAACAGTGTTACCCCCCTTCATTTTAGAGAATGGAGAGAGAATATGGCTGTCCTTGCATCATAGGAAAGCCCAAAGTGGCCTTTAGAGAGACCATCACTGCCTCTGTGCCGTAAGTATACAATGCAGTCAGACTCCACGAGACTGAAGCGGACTTTTTATTTGGGGATATACACAGTATTGTTACTGTTGGAAAGACATTTTTATGTAGTAATAATCTTCATTATGGAATCTATGCCGTAGCTAAGACAAACAGAGAGACTCCGTGGGATTCACTTGGTATTAGGCTAAGTGCCAGTGAGGATAGCCATCCACACCGTTAGGAACATTTCCATCTCATCTGGGTGTTAGGGCTGTTTACTCCGCTCCCAGGTCCTTCGGGAGGCGGCTGTTGTGCTTGACTTTTGTGCCGTACTGTGGATGCCACAAAACTTGCATTTGCCAGGGAGTGATCTCCTGCAAATAAAGACAGTTAATGCTGTTAGGAAATCAGAAAACATAACTGGGTTTCTATTTGCTGGCAATATTTCCAGTGCCTTCATCAGGAGCAGCAGCTGCAAGGCCAGTTGCTGCAGAGATGATGCACCCCAGCCTGGTGCCTGCTTGCATTTTCATTAACTTTTACATAGAGTCCAAAGGCACAAGGTGACCATGTGGTGACAAAAGAATTACTGATTTTCAAAGTGGCATCAAATAAAGATAAGTCGTATATTACCTGTGACGCAATGTCATGGAGTAGAATGGTATAATCTAATTCAATGAAGTCATCATTTCTTGGCTATAACCAAAAAAAAAACCATTTAAATAATATTATGGCAAAATGACATCTTAATATTTTTGAGTTAATGTTGATTTATAAAAATGAATTTGAAGTTCATAACTGCCTTCAACTTAGCCTGACAGAAATATTTTCCTATATTGAATAAACACTTTCAAATCACATTTTAAAAATCATTATTTTGTATTTATTATTCTAAAACTTGTGTTTCTGTTTCTTCACTTGCTAATCCGTGGCAGCTATTTAGAGCATTCCTGTCCGTAGCTTCTTATCTGCAGACCCTTAGTGTCAGCGATGGCAGTGGGAATGCCTGCGGAAAGGCGTTCTTTAGAAAACGATAAAGGTGGTGACTGAATTATCTAACGCTTTGTTCTGTACTCTATGTTACTTCGGGAAGAAAAGGCATGCGTGCAGTGAGCTACACAGAACTCCTGCATCTGTGGGCTAAAACCATCATCAGAAATGCGCTGTGCCCATGAGACTGAGGCTTCCTAAGCTTGTCCTTGCCATGCTGAGACTCCAACGAGCAGCACAGGCTTCTTGTGGGGCTCCCCAGCCAACAGTGCTTATAAATATAGACCTGCAATCACATTCTCACTTTTAAAATCATAATTTAGTGAAGGCTTACAGGTTGCTTTTTTTTTTTTTTAAATACACATTAAGAAAAGGCTTGCGTGTTTCTGGGCGTGTCTTGAGAAATCATGACTGTGGTTTTATAGCCTGTACCCGGCCTGGGTTGATGGTTCAGTAGCTTCAAAGGAATGTTGTAACCAAGGTTGGTGTCTGTGAGACGCATGTGGAATTGGTAGTTCTGGCCTCTCGCTAGCGCTATAGCTGCTGTCCTGCTGGCGGTTATGGTGTCTCAGGAGCGGTTACCAGGGTCCCTGAGACACAGCACCCGGGCTCTTCCGCGGTCTGTTGCCTGCACACCAAAAGAGGCAGCAGGAAGCCCCTTTCTCTGTTTATGGAAACTGTCTTTGTGTTCTTGGTACTCTTCTTGTTTCCCATCAGCTACTAGTTGAATATCCCCTAGTTAACCTCCAAAAGGAAAACTAAAGAATTTATTCATACGTATTTCTGGTCTAGGAAGATGCGTTTCTACAGACCCATGGTATTAGGCTCTAGGAAGCATAAGGCTCGTAATACGATGTGAGGTCGTCATTCTGACTGAGGGATTACAGAAAAGGATCATGCACGAGCCAAGGAACAGCAAGAATTACCCCAAGCCTCCAAAGACCATGGTAGCCAGGGAACCGCCATTCAGCAGAGAAAACTGCAGTTAGTTCAGTGGTGCTTGACATTAGCAAGTCAAATACACTGTTTAGGTTGCCAAAAAGGAAATATTCTGTATTGAACCTAATAACCCCCCCCCCCAAAAAAAGGCCCAATTTTAACTCACAACTTCACAGTTTTGAAGTGCCCCTTTATTTGTGAGTGCTATAAAAAGTGGCCCCCAGGACCTTTGTAAAGCAAATTAAAGACAAGGTGGTTCATTAAAATGTGTAGTATATACCTGAGTCTTTGTCTAGTGTATGCTAATAAAGCTACAGCCCCTTTGCTCTGGAAAAGTCTGAATAACGCATCATAAGTAACTAAGTTTGATTGCCTTGGCATGAAAGATTAAGAATAGTAACTTGCAAAAATGCCATCTGCATGGTAATAGTTTACTGTGGGGGGGGGAGAGAGAAAGAGAGAGAGAGAGAGAGAGAGAGAGAGAGAGAGAGAGAGAGAGAGAGAGAGAGAACACGTACCACTTGCTTGACAGTTTGGATCTGTGCCATCTTATACCATGTGTCTTCGGTCGAATTTTGCCACATTATGTAGCCACAGGCGACCCAGGCTAAGTGGTGAACTGGCTTCATTTGTGGAGACACATTTCCAGAGCTGTCTGGTAGAGGAAACATTTATATGCTGAATGTAATATTAACCTTTTTAGATTAAAAATCAAAATTCTTAGTCATGCTTCCTAGTGTTCTAATGCGAGTGAAAACTAAATTAAGCCATGCATGTGTAAAACTCCAGATCCTCTTTTTTACTGCTGGATTGGATTGGAAATAAGTATTTTTGTAAAAGTCAGTTTTAACATAGTTAAACATAGTTAGCATCAAGCAATTTTGAGCATGGGTAATAGTACATCTCAAGCATGTTTCCTGTGCTTTATGTGTGTACCTGGAATGTTTTGTGCTTGTAGTGGTTCCTTCATAGACATAAGCCTTTGATAAAATGTGTTATCTTCTTCATCCGGGTTCTTGCCGATTTCACCATCAAATGTGAAGCTGACCTCTGGGGCAGCACCTTGTCCCGTCTGTGGGTAAAGGACTTCCGCTGTGCAGTTCACTGTGACCTGCTGTTAGAAACGATGACCACTCACGATTGTGAGGTCTCGGGATGTGAGGAGTTCCAGCCCTGAGACTGCATGTATCCGCTGTTAGCGGGTACCACTTTAGTCTGACCCACAGCACAGGACTGGTCCCTTGTCAGTGTGCCTCCCATCCTTCCCTGCAGACACAGCGGCCTCTCCCCACTCCAAAAGGAAGGGGTAGCAGCTCAGTGCCTTTCAGGGAATTTCCTGAGTTCCTGGAGTTGTTCTCCTGGAAAGGGCAAACTTTCCAGTTTCAAGATGGCTGGGCTGCAAGCTGCAGTTCCCTCTTTTAAATTTATTCCACTAATAATTGGTCAGGCATAAAATCTTTCAAACTTTCCTGCCCCAGATTAGTGGAATCACACTTGGCCATTCTATTGCTCCTGAATTCCTAAGCGTACTTAATTTGAATACCCAGTTAAAAGGCAGGCGTAAGAAAAGCAATCATGACTGGAGAGTAAATTACTACATTCAATCATACAAGGCCTAAGTTCAGACTGTTTGGAATGTGTGATCTTCTTAAGGGTAATTTATCTGAACGGAAATAACTGACTTTCTAAATAATTCAGTAGAAAGAACCGAGGCAGTACACACTGTCTCACTTGGCTTTGCCCGCAGAGATGCTGCCGTTTTACGCAGAAATTTCACAGCAGCAATAGTAAAAGCTCAAGATCAAACCCTGCAGTCAGAATGATCTAGAATATTCCAATCAAAATGATTCACCAGACAGGGCATTTAACTTACTTTTTGGATAATTTCTTCCACAGAAAATTTAAGGTGATACTTGTGCCCTCTTCCTGGAATATCCTGGAATTAAGAACAATGCAGTGGGGAAAAGAAGACATGATAATAAGTCAAATCTACTTGGGGCCTTCTCATTATTACATGGCTGGAGGCGGCTGGTGTGAGGAAGTACACTTAGGCTTTGTGTCTTTATAAGCATAACACGGTGGGTTCATGCTGACAGTTTTCATGACTGTGTGTATTGCTGTACCTCCTCCCCGCTCCCCAAGCCTTACTTCCTGAGAAAGGCCCCTGTCGCCAAGTGTTTAACATCCAATTTGGCAGTCTCCAGCAGATGTATTTTGGATTAGTGTAGAAGATAGATAGAAGCACAGACAGCAAGTACAGACACAAAGACGATAGGGGATACACCTTTGGAAAGGCTTATCTTAAAGCCCAGGGTACCAGAGCATCCGTTCAGTAACACATTGATTAGAGGCAGATCACTGTCAGGTGACAGAGCCAGTGTGTGTACGTGCTGTTTGTGCTTGATCCGCCAAATGCTACTTCAACGTATCCTATTAGATATTCCACTTTTAAATAAAAAGATAAACTTGAAATTTACACCTAATTATCTAGTACAGCTTCAAAAATAAAACCTTTTTCCTTGTCGGCCAAAAGAAAAAAAAACCAAAAAACAAAAAAAAACCTGTGAACAGTTAAGATTGTGTCCGATTGCCGGGGGAGGGCGAGGGAGAGATGGGCGGGGGTAGCTGAGGTTTTAAACCTTAGCCCAGCTTGAGCCAGGGCAGCGCATCATCTAAGGCAGGATGTGGGTGGCCAGAGCCTGGCAGCAGCCCACACTGCTTTTGTCCTCTTACAAGGGGCTTGTTTCTCACGGTTTCCTTTTGGGTAAGGGCTGAAGAGTTGCCTTGAAAGTTTAGGGAGTTGTCTGGAGGCCATGAGCTTCTGTTAGCCAAGACAGCCAGCAGATTGAGAAACTGTGACAGCTTCCAGACTGTTGAGAACACCTCCTCTCTAGACCTTGTCTCACCGCGGGAAAGGGAGATTTTGTGCGTACAAAATCTGTGTCTGCATTGGTTGGCTTCAGGGGTTCTCTGTGAGACGGTGGAAGCAAACGGTTTGGGGCTTTGTCCCTGGAACCCCATAGGAATGCGAGTTTGGGAGGCGGAGCCGCGGCCATGGAGCGGGGGAGCAAGCGGATCCCAGCTGGGGCCCGGGGACTCACCTCCTTGCTGGCCTTCTGGACGGTCTGCACCTGGAACACCTTGTGCGGGGTCCCCTGCTGGTAGTTGATGCAGTTCTCCGCCACCGAGGCGGCCCTGGAGGCGGCATAGTGGGTGGCTGGGATCTCCATCTTTGGGGACCAGCGGGCTGCCCTGGTTTAGGGGTTCGCAGCGGATGCAGAGTACAGTGGCCCGCGTGGTCTCCGGGGTGGTGGAGAAGCCGGCAGCTGGGCTGGGTGTGTGTGATCCTCAGCGCCTTCCTTCCCTCTTCCTCCTTCGCGCAGGAAACTGTTTGGGCTGTGGCTCTGCCGCTAGGAGCCCGGGCCCCGCCCCGGGGTAGGCGGGGGCCTCCTGGAGAAAAGCCCGGGCATTCCCTCCGGCTCCCGCTGGCTCCATGCTGGGCAGGTGGGCAGGTGCGGGAGAACTCAGGAGGCAAGGGAGGGGTCTTCCAGCCTTGCCTCAGTGGGTCCTCTAGAGTTCTCAGCTGCCTCTGGCTGTTTGATGTACAGATTGTAATACGCTTCCCCTCTAATGGGCCTCACAGGGCAAGGTGCAAAGTGCTCCAGGTGTGATCCGCCCCTACTTTCCCGATCTCAGACCTCAGCTCACCTCAGCTTCCTTCCTTTGGAGTATGATCCAGAATGGAGGGGCAGAAAAAAAACATGCTATAAAGTTGGGGGACTAATTGGGATCAGAAGAGAAATTTACAATGTACCCACAGACCTCCGCTACCGCACTGATCTTAGAAATATGAGCCTCAGTGGGCGTGAACCACCACTCCTGGCTCTCTCTCTCTCTTAAACATTTATTTTTATGTTTTTTTTTTTTACTATATGTATATATATGTCTGTACACACGTGTGTGCAGACACATCAGATCCCCGGAGATGGAGTTCTGTGCACTTGTGGTGCTTGACTACTAAACCATTTCTCCAGCCCCATCTCTTTTTCTTAAAAGGTAGATTATTGAAGGATTTTGGGTAGACTGCTGTGTATGTTGTATTGACGCTCTAAGAAGAAGGGGACTGTGCAGTGTGCTACTGGAGTTTTCCTCTAAGTGAGGACTTTTTTGGACTAGGTGGGTTTCTAAGACATAATAAGCAATGTAGCATTTCTCACCCATCCTGTTACCTCCAATATGAAGTAACTAGAGGATAACAAGATGCTTTTTCTCTTGAAACTGAAGATATTTGTCTTTTTCTTTTCCTTTGAATAAGTCATTCATCTATGAACTAGCCCTTTAGGGGGTGTGTGTGTGTGTGTGTGTGTGTGTGTGTGTGTGTGTGTGTGTGCGCGCGCGCGCGCGCGCGAAGGTAAACACTCCTTGGCTAGTGTCCAGGAAAGAGCGGCTGTGTAGTTGGTGAGTCAGAAGGCCCTCTGCAGAGCCTGCAGTATCAAGTTTCATAAGCTTCTAGCTGCATCTCCTGTAATTACTGTAGACTTCTAGTCAGAGTAGTCAGGGCTACAGCGTGGGCTTCTGAAGTCAGCTTTTGGGGAGTCAGATTGTGTTGCTAATAATTAGCATAGATTATGTCATGAAGGTACTTAAATATTCATATCGACTTGAGTTCTCTTAAAATTATAATTATTACCTTAAAGGGGAAATTTGCTTTTGTTTAGATGTTGAATAAGAGCTGAACTGCGAGAATATGATTCCCATATCCGTGGTTTTTTTTTTTTTTTTTCCGAAAGGTTTCTTAGTGTTTTGCCTGCACACTGTGTGTGTGTACCGGGTGTGTGCCTGGTGCCCAAGGCGGTCAGGAAAAGCTTTCAGATCCTCTGGAACTGGAATTAGGGATGGTTGTGGGCTACCATGGTGTTGCTGAGATCTGAACACAGATCCTCTGCAAGAGGAGCAAGTGCTCTCAATCGCTGACCCTTCTCTCCAGCCCCAGTTAGTTGTCTGAAGTCTTAGTTACCTGCCGTAATTCCACCAGTGATAAGTGTTCAGTCCATTCTACTTAGACTTGAATAATGTGCAGACTGTCTTCAAGAGAACAACAGTGATCATGAGTCTCCGGGGCCAGGTAATTTACACTGTTGATTTTATATTACAGTGTAAGCATTGAACAAGGCAAAAAATACTGTGACTTGTATCAATGTAAATTCAAAATGGAAAGGCATAGTGGCTCATGTTTTTAATTCAAGCGCTTGGAAGGTAGAGGCAGGGAACCTCTTAAGAGTTCCAGACTACCCCGGGGGCAGCATATTGAGACCCTGTCTCAAAAAAATAAAAAATTAAGTAAAATTGAATATATGAATTAGAGATAAACAAGAACCCCCCCCCCCACGGATCTCATTAGCATTATGTTTGATATGACATGATGTTTTGATAAGGCTGCCTCTCCCAGGCTGCCAGCAGTGTGACTCTAGGCTAGAGGTTCTTTGGCATTCAGCATAGCAGCCGGCCGGTGTCCTTTTAACTGATTCCTGTAAAATCTGTTTTCATGCAGTCTGGCTGGTGACCCAGTTTATATTTTCTTATTAGCATTCTAGGAAAATGTTGCCAGTCATGGTTTTGGTGGTAGGGTGTAGTCACGTTTGTCTAGTTACTTAGCCTCTCCGACCCTCAGGTCCTGTACCTCTAAAATGATGGCCGGTTGCTTTCTGGGTTTAGTGCACACCAATTATTTGCCACAAGCCTGGCCCTTACATTCTGTCACTTGGCTTCCTCTCATTCATAAGTTACATTGTCCCTAAAAGTATAGAATTACGTGGATGTGAGCTGCTTCTTCGGACATTGGTGCCTGAAGGACTCAGCTGTCTGGAGTGCCCCGTACCTGTCCTGTGTGGTCTCATGGTCGCTGTCTCAGGGGCTCGCGCACTTGAGTTGTTAAGTTGATGAATTTTCAAGTTGGTTTAAATAACTGTGATTAGATTTAACCATAGTTAATTTCTATAGCACAGATACAGACTGTTTCCTCATTAAAAATCTGCATACTTTATTTTGTTTGGTATGGGTTGGGGTACGCGCGCTGTGGCCAGAGTGTGGAGAGGGAGGACGCCTTGTGGGGCCTAGGTCGCTGCTTCCTCCGTGGAGTCCCAGGGGTTGAACTCAGGTCATCAGACCTGACAGCGAGCTCTCTGCCCTGCTGAGCCTCTTGGCCTCTGCTGCTTTAGGGAGCTGTTGTTGTTGTTGGACTGAGAACAAAATGCCCAGTCCTCAGAGAACTTTGAGTACCTGGCAGGACCTCCGTTTCCGCACCTGGAAACCCTACCACTGGATTTCTCTGGTGACTTTGTGAGGGTTTCGCCTTCTGCTTCCCTTCTCTTGCTTCTTAGAGATGTTTTTCCCTCTCAGGGAAATTAAGTTTTCACTCTCTGGGGCTTCCCAGCCCATCCTGAAGCTCTCGCCCACTGGAATTAGTAGAAGGCAGACACACACGCACTTAGGCTCTTCAGGAAGTCTGCCCCTCCAGACAGGCATCTCCTGCCATTATTCACATTTGCTTCTTCCACGCCACCTACAGGCTTGTCCACTAATGTCTGCCGGTCTACCTGTAGATGGCGTACCCACTTTTGAAAATGATTATCCCCGGAAAGTCTCAGGTTGAAGGAAGAAGCACCTAAAGGAAGAAGCGCCTGGCAAACAGTATATACACAAGATGTTTTCCTAAAATGTGGCCTCCTGTGAACTGCGTCTCCACGTGTCCTGAGAAACAGCCGCCTATGGGCTGTGTCTCCATGCTCGAGATTCATGTAAAATACTCATTGCATCCATTGGCTTGATGTAAACACGAACTTAAGTTCATTTGAAAGCTGTTTTTATGCTCACCATTATCATTTTGTCATTAATCATTTCCCATCTTAATTAGTACATCTGATACTTCCTTTAAATCACCTCTGTATATAACGCCACATAGTAAAGTCCAGTAGAAACTGCCTGGATAAATGAACTGTGGTCGTCCGGGTTCTTATTTCCAGGCAACCATAATTGTTTACTGCATTGTGTGACACGGAAGGGCAGCAGTCCAGAGTCGGGTGTGGGTTATGAGAAGCCGTAGACCGAGCCCATTAGAAGAATGGAAACATGATTGCTTAGGTGATGTGCCCCTCGTTCACCCCCAGTAAGAGCAGAAATGAAGTTTCTTCTAAATAACTCCTATAATAAATTTCTTAGTATGGCCATCATAGTCAAAAAAAAAAGTTTAAAAAAAATATGAAATGTGGATTTTGTGTAAGTTAGTGGGCGTTTATTTCGTTTTACCGATCACTAACACTCTGTTTTGTCCCCCTGCACCACTTGCAGGTTTGATTTCACACATAAGAAGCAGTCCGGCGGGGCTGGCCAGTTTGGGAAGGTGATTGGTGCGCTGGAGCCCCTGGCCCCAGAGGAGTACACCAAGCTGGAGTTTTCCGACGAGACCTTCGGGTCCAACGTGCCCAAGCAGTTTGTGCCTGCCGTTGAGAAGGTGATGTGCAGCAAAGCTCTGTAGTGTCTGTGTTTGAAGGAGGGTTATTTGGTGTTAGATCACACCTTCTGTCCTGTCGGGTTGCTCTGTCGTGGCTCCTTCCAGTTAACCATCCTTCCTTATGGGCCGTCAGGCTGTCCATCTTCCAACCTCCAGTTCAGGGGCTGTGGACACAGGCTGTTACAGTGGTGTATAATCGCTCTTCATGAATTGCTGCTACTGCCTTGATTATACTCAGTCATTACAGTGTGTAGCAGTCTTAGGGGCTTCTGAGAGTTCTGTGTGTGCTGGTGTAGGAATGCTTGTCTGTTAAGACTCTGGCACCTGGCTTCTTCCCTACTGCGTTTTTTGCTGCTGAATGTGCTCTTGGTAAAGGAAGAGCTACTTTGTTTGTTTTGAGACAGGTCATCTATACGTAGCCCAGATAGGCTTGGAATTCAAAGAGATGTACTTGTCTCTGCTTCCTGAGTGCTTTGGTTAAGGTGTGTGCCACTCCATCCAAGCAGAACTAGTTAAACTGGGAGTAAACGATTACCTGCACCTTTCAAAAATATGGAGTCCAGAAACGGTTTTACTTGTGGAACTGAAAAGAGCTGTGCACGTTCATGGAGCGCCAGCGCTTGCTTTCCTTTCTCCGTTACTTGTACACGCTAAGCAGTTGTTTATTTTGTAGACAACAGGTTATGATTTCGTTTCAGCGGTGCTGGCATTTGTTGTTGGTGATGCATTTCACTCATTTTAAGATCACCCTTTGCCAGTCACACGCTTCTAGATACCAGATGTCTCCAAAAGTCACAGAAGAAAGAGAAGAATTTACATATTTTTCAGCAAGCATAGTTTAAAGTTTCGAAATGTCAGAAGTAACCGCTGAGTGTGTAGCAGTGTGATGGAACTGGAGGAGTTCTGAAGTGTTTAGGTGCCTGAAAAGGAGTCACAAACTTGTCAACTGTACTTTTTAAACAAACACAGTTTGTTGTGTGTAAATTGTGCCTTAATGAAGCTATCTTTTAAAAAGGGAGTTGCATTTGAAAACTGAAATTCCCTTTAATTCTATTTCTTAACCATATCATGCACCCTTACATGGTGATTTTTCTGGTGTGATCTGCCATTCCAGCCGAGTAGTGATGGCTCTGTAACGGGCTCAAGCCACAGCCTTTGCTTACACGTGTGTTTGGGTAGAGTTGATGACCTAAGGCCCTGACGCCTCTGGGAGGAGTGTAAGCATTAAGTAACTCCTGAAGCTGAGGTTATGGTCAGGGCTGGCTGGTGGGTGCCCTTGGCTTTCTTTTCCAGCCCCCTCCCACCTCATGCACTGTCCTGTCCCATGGGATTGGTCATCTAATGCCCAGCTTACTCAGAACATTTTTTGAGAGGTGTAAGGCAGCATACATCTTAATAACATTACGTTTCTGACCTGCTTTGGAATTTGGGGCGTGCTCTGCGTGTGAAATCTCATTGCAGTTGTATTCATCCGTTGTTAGGGGTTTTTGGATGCCTGCGAAAAGGGTCCTCTTTCCGGTCACAAGCTTTCTGGGCTACGGTTTGTTCTGCAAGATGGTGCACACCACATGGTTGATTCTAATGAAATCTCTTTCATCCGAGCTGGAGAAGGTGCTCTTAAACAAGGTACGCTGTGTCCCAATGCCCTCCGTATCGACCGTCATAGCCTCCAAAGCAGCAGTTTGTATTCTCCTCCATGCAGAACTGGGGGGGGGAGGATGGCAGGGGAGGGAGGATGGCAGGGGAGGGAGGGATGCCTGCAGACTGGAATGGAGGGAGATGGCAGGGAGGGAGGATGGCAGGGGAGGGAGGGATGCCACTGGAGTGGAGGGAGATGGCTCTTGCAAAATCAAAGCCTACCCTGTTGTAAATTTTCTGGGTGTTTATTTTTAATGTGTTTAAGTTAATATATAATCTGAAGCTCAGGTTTTAATAGAGAAGACAAATGCTCAGAATTCTTAAGAAGTATTTTAAAGATAAATTACCTACTTGTGTTATTTTTACTCATTTATTTAAATGTCAAGGAGTTCATAAATTTATAAGTATTTTTTTCATATATCACATTTTAAGCTGTGAGGCATTATTGTGAGAATGGAAAAATGTTTTGAAAGAATTCAGTAATCTTTATGCATATTATAGACTTCCCGCTACACTGCTAAAATTATCACCCTTACCAAAACTGTGAACTAGAACTCTGAGCAGTTGCAGGCAGGCATATCTGACCCTTTGCTTTTTTTTTTTCTTGAGTGCACATTAAAATGGCATTAGACCGTCTTCTCTGGGATCTCTTGCCATTCCATGCCAGGCTTTGAGTTGGAGTCTTTCTTTCTCTTCCCCTTACTGTGTAGAAATAGGCCCAGCACTTGAAGGAAATATTACCTGAAAATGTACCTAGTGTGTGTGTGTGTGTGTGTGTGTGTGTGTGTTTGTGTACGTGTGTGTGTGTGTGTGTGCATATGTGCATGCATGCATTTAGACACACTGAACACAGTTCTTCCTGTTATGTTGCCTTTGAGTTTTTGAGCATTTCCCAGCATGCTCGCCTTGGTTGTGACGTTTACTGATCCCTCATGTGTGCTGCGTTATGTTGAGTATGTGAGAGAGCCTATCTTCACAATGACCTTAGAGCTGAGAGAACTGAGGTTCGGAGCCATTAGTTTCCTAACCTAAGCTGGCATATTAGTTTGGTAGAGCTTAAAGTTAAACCTAGACTAACTAGTCTTAGCCCTTGACTACCTCCTCGTCAGCCACTTAAGCCCTTGGCCTGCCGATGCTGGTGTTTTTGCTAGTGGATTAAAATGGGGAATCAGCAATGTTAGTAATAGAAACTTGTGCATAGACTTATAGTGAATTGGGTATTGGGATCTATAGGTAATTTTAAGAGTGCTATATGCAAATAGTGAGACGTTATGTAAATGGCATAGGAACCTGACCAGCTGTGAAGTTTGTCCCTAGTTGAGGTCCTGGTGCCAACCCTCCTGTTCCTGAGGAGTGTGTTAGGTTGCCACTCTGACACTTACTGCTCTTCAGACCATGGTATATTCAGGGGCGCCTGTATAAATATACAAGAGAGGTTGCTGTGATTCCATACAAACAGAGAGGGGCCCTGGAAAACCATGGTTATTTCTAAACACAATAGCTTCTTAGTTGTCTTTCCTGTGTTTTGCTTAAAAGCTTTTATTTGGGGACAGTGCAGCTGGTCTGAGGTTAAACATTCTGTTCTAGCAAGCGACTAAATTACGTGTAAATATTTGAAGTTTTATTTTACTTCCTCCATAAATATTAGTCAGTGTTTGTAACTAAGAAGCACAGTAGCTGTGTGTTAGGTGGGACGAGAAAATACACGATGAGTTTCATGTTATGGGGCTGTTACCATCTAGTCGGGTAGTTTTTAGTTATTGGTGAAGAAACTTAAGACCTGGACAGACTTTTCACAAGAGGCAATAACTTGTTAGAAGACAGCAACTAAAAACCTGAGTCTCGATCAGACAGTGAAATTGTTCAGCCTAGAAAAGGGAAGGCTTCTCAGAAGTGACTCGATTCTTTTCTTCAAGTACTCTTCCTTGCCCTGTGATAAGTTTGCATATGTGTGTATGTATGTAAATGTATGTATGTATACACACACTATATATACATATTATATATACACATATGATACACATATATATAATGTGTGCGTGTATGTGTGTGCGCCAAGGACCAGTAAGAAAGTGTGGGCTTGCGCTGGTCTCGCTTCTGAGCGTGTCTGTGTGTGCCAATCACAGAGATCAGGCAGCACAGCTGCACAGTTTGCATAGCGCAGGACTTGGTGACTGATGCTTTCTGTGCTCAGCAGTTTCATGAGATTTAAGGATTTTTAAATTTTTTAAAGTATGCTAATAGAAATACTAGCAGCAGAATGGAACATTATCTCTTGGAATTTCCACATACGTAAAACTGTTACCATTACTATAAAAAAAAAAAGTAAGTCTAGGATATTAGAAGCCTGTTGCTTGTGTACCTTTGGGAAAGTGCCCCCTGCCTCATGTAGAACGGGGAAAGAATTCCAGTTTAATGAAGAATGTACTTAACTTTCCTTTCTTTTGTTTTTATTTTTAAACCCAGCCTTGGCCAATGCCACATTGTGTATCATTGAACCCATTATGTCTGTGGAGGTTGTAGCTCCTAACGAGTTTCAGGGAGCAGTAATCGCAGGAGTTAACCGGCGCCACGGAGTAATCACGGGACAAGACGGGGTCGAGGACTATTTTACACTCTATGCTGATGTGAGTACGGTCATTGATGGCCTCCCAGCTCTCTTGTTTGTCCTTTGAAATGCAGCCTCCCACTGTAGCTCAGGCTAGCCTGGAACTCAGCCTCATAACCCAGAGGGGTTACCTCTTTGTCTTGCTTTTGCGAGCCACGGAAGCAAATGAGTTAGCTTTGGCTTTGGAAATTGTAGAGCAAACTGAAGCATTTTCTTTGCATTTGAAGATTCTATTTTCTGGCAGTTTATGTAATTTTCTTCAAGAGCAAATCTTGAGTGCAAAGGCCAAAAATAGGATTCTTTATATCTTGACTATTTGTTTCTTAGATATATAGTTATTTTTTTCTGCTTTAACTTTATTTGTATAGCTGCTTTATTGTTATAAGGCTAGTATTTAATTCCCTGATCTGTACCCATCTTAAATCTCATGGAAGAGAAGGTATTGGTCCCATTACAGATCTTTAATGCTGAGTAACATGTCAGTTACAGAGGGCTCGGTGCAGCTCAGTGGGAGAGCACATGCCAAGCACGCATGAGCTTCTGGGTTCAGTGCCCAGCAACACACGCACACACACACGCACACACAAACGCACGCACACACACACACACACACACACACGCACGCACACACACACACGCACACACGCAGTGGAAATTCATTAACATTTCCACAGAGACAGCACGTGTGAGTGTCTGAACTGTGGAGATGAGAAGGGAGGGGCAGCAGTGGTGTCCACTCTGAAATTGAAGGTTTGCTCTAATTCCTGTCAAAATAATTTTCAAATAGGGTCTTGTGTCTTGGATAAGGCAGAAATGACTCTGGCTTTTGAATCTTTAAACCTAAAATTGTCAACAGAAAGCGAATTAATTATAAAGCTTTAAAGATTGCCCTCAAATATTCTTCAACAAGTGGTGCTAAAATATTTATTATGTTTGCTTTTAGGTTCCCCTAAATAATATGTTCGGCTACTCCACTGAGCTTAGGTCTTGCACAGAGGTAAGCAGTTTTCAGGCGGAGGGAAACCTCGGGGCACCCCTCAATGAGATCCGACTCTGCTTGAGAGCCGTAAGCCAACCGACCTCCCTGTCTTGCCCTCTAGGGAAAGGGAGAGTACACAATGGAGTACTGCAGATACCAGCCCTGCTCCCCGGCCACACAGGAGGAACTCGTCAATAAGTATTTGGAAGCTACAGGTCAGCTTCCTGTAAAAAAAGGAAAAGCCAAGAACTGACTCTCCTCACTTTGCATGTAGTGACTTATTTGACTACAAGATTTAGAGATGATGGATCCAGGAGAATGAATTCAGATGGCTGAATTTTAGGAGCCCTGCTGTCTTCTGATCAGGAGACTCAGTGTATATGCAAAGATAATTATGTACATATATTTAAACTATGGACTATTTTATTGTTTAATGAAAGACATTAAATAAAATTATATTATTACTGAAGTATATTTTAATATTTATTTAAGGGAAGCAGAGAATATTATTTCAGCTTAGAATATTTTTAAATTCATTTTGTAATTTTTTTTTTTTTTTGACAAATGTGTGTAACCTATGTTGACCTCAAAACTCGCAATCCTTTTGCCAAGTACTAGGACTATGGGTGTGCAGCCCGTGACCCCACTCTGTATGCGTGTGCTAGGACTGTGGGTGTGCAGCCCATGCCCCCCCCACCTCTGTGTGTGTGTGTGTGTGTGTGTGTGTGTGTGTGTGTGTGTGTGTTAGGACTGTGGGTGTGCAGCCCATGCCCCCCCACAATTCCATGTGTGTGTGTGTGTTAGGACTGTGGGTGTGCAGCCCGTGACCCCACCCTGTATGCGTGTACTAGGACTGTGGGTGTGCAGCCTGTGCCCCCCCACAACCCCGTGTGCAGGTGTGTGTATGTTTACGGTTTTGTATGTGCATGTGCATACCAGGGGTTGTGTTCTCATTGTCTTCTAACTCAGTTTTGAGATAACGTCTCTGACCAAACTTGGAACTGGAGAATGACTGACCCCTGCTTCCCCAGCACTAGGGTTGCAGGGGTATGCCATGCCCCGCTGACCTTACAGGGTCCTGCAGCTTGAACTTGGGGCCTGCGAAACTGAGCCATCTCTTCAGCTCCCTAAATATTTTGTCATGAGAATTTTCGACATTCAGAAAAGTTGAAAAACAGTACAGAATAGCCATGTAGCTTCTTCCATTCATAGTCAAGAGCCAATGCTTTTCAGTGGTTTACTTTTCAGTTAAGTTGCCCATTGTCTCTGTGGCATACATTGATTTAAAAGTTACTCTGTTGAGGCCATGAAAGTAAACATTGTACATCATGACATTTCTTGGAGTATCATTTAAACGTGAATCATTATAATTTTACTAGAGAGCATTTTCAGATCCTTCGTTGGGTTATTAAAATGCTCAAGATGGCAAATGGCTTCAATTTGTGGCTTCTGCACACTTAGAACCGCTCTGTTAGCACAGTGTTATTTGCAGGCTTATACTAGACAAGAATAAGGGGCTCACATATATTCTCCTTAGCTGTATGCATAGATTCTGATAAAGTAGAATTTGTAGAGTTCAGTCAGTTCAGTCTCGTGGTAGATGCTAGTTCAGTTTAACTAGTTGGAGTTTACCCTACATTGTATTCATTGAAATTAAGAAAGAACAAATATTAAGCTTTCGTTTCCAAAATAAGTTGGCTTTATACCTTTAAGAATTTTTTTATCCCCAAAACCTCTGAAGCCACTGACATGCTCTAGTCTGTTTTCCTTGGATAAAAGTAGATAATAGAAATAAAGTAGTTGGTTTTATTTCTCGTGGGGGTTTGGACAGGATTTCATGCCTAGCCTTGACCCCTTGCTCTCACCCCTGTCACCTCTGACCTCTGATATGCTAGGGTTACAGGCCTGTGACATCTTTTTTTTTTTTTTTTTTTTTTTTTGGTTTTTTTTCCGAGACAGGGTTTCCCTGTAGTTTCTAGAGCCTGTCCTGGAACTAGCTCTTGTAGACCAGGCTGGCCTCCAACTCAGAGATCCGCCTGCCTCTGCCTCCCGAGTGCTGGGATTAAAGGCGTGCGCCACCACCGCCCGGCTGGCCTGTGACATCTTATGCAGCCTCTTTGACGTTAGTTATTTGTAGACTTTATACTTTTAGAATTCTAGGACAAGAAGATTTAAATTGCCTGTCTGCTTTTAAATTAGATACATTGTCTAATTTAATTCTTGTAACCCTGTGAAAGTAAATACTCTGTCTTTGTAACAAGAGCAAACACACAGAGATTGATTTTTTGAAGACCATGCAGCTGGTTGAGTTTTCAAATGGATACTGTAGCTACAATTATTCACCAGCCCCATTTCCTCCTGCATGGGTGTGGCTGTACCATAACCTCAAACCTGGGAAGTATTTGCTCTGGGTACTGAGTACATTCTCAGTAAGGAAATACTGCCACAGACTGTAGTGCAGTCTCTGGATATTGAGAATAATCAGAAACATGGATAAAAATTGTACTTTTAATTTGCTAAATATTCTGGTTATACCATCAGGAGACAGAGGCAGATAGATCTTTGTGAGTTCAAGGCCAACCTGGTATATATAGTGAGTTCCAGGTCAGCCAGAGCTACATAGTGAAACCTGTCTCAAGAGAGGACTTGGGAGGGAAGAGAAGAAGAGCAGAAGAGGTAAGGAGAGGAAGAGGGGAGAGGAGGGGAGGAGAGAGGCTCTAATAACTATCCTGGGTACCTAAGCCATCTGCATCATTTCATAGGCAAATGGCATGGTTACGTAGGAGCGTGAATGGAACAGGATCCCATAGAACAGGAACAGAGCCACATCTGTTGCTAACTCATTATATTAGTGATGGGTGGGTGGTAACGGTCAAAGAAAGCCTATAGCATAGAAAAGGTTAATGTGGGTATTCATAAGTGAAGATTTTTGCACTACTATTATGAAGAGTAGGTTTAGCTAATTTAAAGAAAGTGTCAGCTTGGGTTGGGGAGAGGCTGCCCTCTCCTGGCTCACTTAAAATTCCCTGGAGCTTTAAGCATTTGATGTTGAAGACCACCGCAGGGTTGCCTGCACATAGGCCCAGGGCACGATATTAAAGGTTTCTGGTGACTCTAATGTATAATATCAGTATTCTTTAGTGAGATGTCACAGTTGGGCTATTGTTTCTTCAGCTGATAGCTGTTGTTAAACAGTTCAGTTTTGTGTTATACTTTTCTTCCCTGCTTAATTGTGTAGTTTGTGAATCAACAGAATTTTATCAGTTTTGAAAAATCGGAATTTTTTTATATTTTACTATTTTAACATATAATCGCTAAATTTGGCAGCCAAGGAGTGCTGCAGGCAGAAAGGAGTGATCGTGACTTGGTGGAATTCTCCCACTGAAGAAGGTAGCTCTTTGTGTTGTTGAAACTGTACTTTGTTGAACGAGAATGAGAAGTCTTCAGCTAAGTTAGCTTTAAACCCACTTGTTTCTCTAGAGAATGTGCTGGTTCCCTTACTCTTTCATGTGTAGGTTGGGAAGTTGATGGCTGAGCCTTGTGTTTTGAAAGCAAGGAAAGGGCATAGAACTGACCCAAATTTTCTAAAAATTTTCTAAAACTTGAGAGAAGTCAGTGTGTCTCGAAGGACTAGCATCCAAGTCCAAATATAGACATTTCAACTGACCATCAAATGAACTGTCTCAGTCACTGTTCTATTGCTGTAAAGAGACACCATGACCCTGGCAACTCATCAAAGAAGCCATCTAATTGGAGGCTGGCTTTCAGTTTCAGTGGTTTGGTCCATTATCATCATGGCAGAGAGCATGGTGGCACACACACACAGACACGATGCTGGAGAAGGAGATGAGGGTTCGACATCTGGATCCGTAGGCAGCAGGAAGAGAGAGACAAACCTCCAAGCCCACCTCCAGGGATATACTTCCTCCAAGGAAGTTCTTTCAAATAGAACCACTCCTGGGTGGACAAGCTTGTGGAGCCTTTGGGGGCCATTCTCATTCAAACTGCCATGTGTAGGATCTAATAAGTTATGATTCAAGCAGGAACAATTGAAACCGAGCAGAGTTGAAGGAAACTGCAGACCAAGCCTGGTACTGCTTCTGATACACTGTGAAATCCTGAAGGTTCTGGAGAATCGGGACGGAGGTGATGGTCAGTTTACTGTCCCTGACGCGGTGACTCGGAATTTACGGAATTTACGCTGCTGGTGGAATGAGGGCTTGGGGAATTTCCCTTTTCATTTTATGCCACGGCAAATGAAGCACTTGCTCTGTTGTTAGCCAGTGGAATCAATGTTAACTAAATCAAGCTCACGGCCTCAGCATCCATGTTAGGAAAGATGTTCTGATGAAGACCCGGAGAAGAGCTTCGCTGCTTGTCCTTTGCGACTTTTGTGTGCCGTCCCCCTTCACACTCTGTGCCTAAATCAGTCTGTTCAAGATTATGTTGTTTGTTGCTCACTGGCTGAATTACGGTCACATATAAGCTTAATGGAAAATCTTTTGAAAGTAAGATCTTGGAGAAAGCTGAAATACCTTTTAGAAGGATAGACGAGATGGATGAGATCACAGGACCATGTGTCATAGTCTACGTGATGCTTGTGGCATCTCTTCTGAAAGATTTGTTCGGGAGCTTCAGTTAGAACATTTGTATCTGTTGGCTTGATTTTTGGCTCGATGCGGTCATTCTGTGCTGCTTCTTGGGTGTTTTGAAAAAGTACGGAGTCTTCGCTACTGCATAGTGGGAGCTGCTGTTTCCCTTACAAGATCATGCAGAGGGATTAGGACTTACTGAAAGGAGTGGATATTGGGGAGATAAATGCAACAGTTTGGGGTTTTAAATAGAAAAAAAATACACAATTAGACCTGCTTTTTGGCTCTTTTGTTAAGCGTCCCTGTCTAAGACCTTTCTCTGAAGACTACACGTTCCCATCATCAAATAGTGCAGACCAAGACATGCACTCCATTTTTAGGAGTTGACAGAGATGCAGAAATGACATTCTCTCTGGAAAACCATTTGGACAACTTCAGCCTTAGCTAGGAATAGACGCATGAGACTCGGGAGTCTGGGACGGGAGCAGCAGCACATGGCTGTGCCAGCGGAGGGGTGAACAGCAAAGTCAGTGGTGTTGCTGGGCTGGGCGTTTGGGTTGGGTGGATTAACTGCATTTCGGGCCTCGGTGAGGACATAACCTCACCCATCATGAGGGTGCTTCTGTGTGCTTTTTTAACTTTGAAGCTGATGTCCCCCAATCAGTTAGTGGCCAAGGAACCTGGCTCAAGGGTTTCAGACAGTGGCATAAGTGTTCCATTAAAGTTTAACAGTTGTGAGGAAAATGGATGACGGCAGCATTTCCGGGACCAGGTCTTCCTGCCTTGAGGAGGGACTTCACTGGATGTGATTATTACATACTGTGTTTGCTTTTATGGGTTACTGACACCAACACTGGATCTGAGCTGTCCGGATAAATTTAAAAAACAAGTATTTGGTGTACTCTGAGCTAGATCAGTGCTTTTTATTTTTTTATTTTTTATTTTTTTTTTATTTTTATTTATTTATTTATTTATTTTTTGGTTTTTCGAGACAGGGTTTCTCTGTGGCTTTGGAGCCTGTCCTGGAACTAGCTCTTGTAGACCAGGCTGGTCTCGAACTCACAGAGATCCGCCTGCCTCTGCCTCCCGAGTGCTGGGATTAAAGGCGTGCGCCACCACCGCCCAGCTTTTTTTTTTTTTTTTTTTTTTTTATTTTTTAGCTGTTTGCAGCTTTCTCATGTGAGACACTATGTGCTGTTGGTAAGATTTGAATCTGGCAGTATTGGGGTTTGATTTAGTTCTAGGTTAGCCTAAATGTTGTTATGTACACAAAAGCTTACAAACACATTTTATTATTTAGAAATGCATACATTTATTTGCAATTTTAACTGGAATGCTTGCCGGAAATTAGCAGTTAATAGTTCCCTGCAGTTTATTTTCACTGAAAAAAAGATATTTGTTGACATAACGAGTGGGAACCATTTAACAACATGAAATAGCTATAATATGTCCAAAAATAGTGAAAAACACAAATACAGAGGTGAAACCCTTTCTGCAAAGCACTCATTGGTCCGCCTGCACCAAGACTCAGCAGTGAGCTCTGATTACCAAGTCCTGAGCAGATAGGTACCATCTGCTCTCAGAGGTAAACACCAAGGCCAATCAGGTGGGAAATATTTCCCTGCAGCCGCAGGCCTGCCTGAGTTGCTAGGAGCCTGGACCTTTGCTTTTGTATGGGAGTGTTGAAGTATGGGAGTTTCGTATGGGAGTCGTCTTGTTCAGGATGCGATAGAAACAGATCTTCTTCTCTTTAGGAATTGCTGAGCTCCGTTGGTGCCATGGCTGATGCTTCGTCAGTTCCAGAGGCTTCTTCTGGGCTCTGCAGCTCTTGGCAGTGGTACTGTACCTTCAGTGGTTTGCCAGGGAACCAGAACAAGAGAATACGGCAGGGAACGATTTCCTAGGAAGGAACGGTCTAAATATCATAACTCGGAAAACTTGAAGTTAAAAGTTTGACACACAGGTAAAAAAAATGTTGCTTTTTACCTGTGTTGAGAATTCATGAAGTAGAACGGTAAAATCAAAGTCAATGCCATCATCGTTGGTTCTCTAGAGGAGGAAAGCAGAGTTAGCAGGGCAGACACCATGGGGTTTCTAAGCGCAGGGTTTGCCAGGCTGTGTCGTCTGCTCCTGTGGGGGGTGGGGGGAATGGCTTAACTCTGCTGCCGAAACACCATGGCAGTGTTCCGGATCAGTTCTGTGGAAGTCTGGGTGAATGTCCTTAGAGCTTTTTCTCTTTGGCATTGATGGCTTTTGGTGAAGGCTGATGCCTGTGAGGATAAGGAGAATCTTCTAGAAACCTTAGTGACGTAGGTACTGTACATGTGCCTGTGATATATTCACCCTGCTCCACTCTGACAGACAAGAGAAAAGCATAAAATTTCTATTAAATAAAGCATGTTATTTCGTCCCCACCACCCGTACACAGTCCTTTCCTCTAGACTTTAATAAGTCAATTTCCTAGTTCTCTTTTTATAGTTCTTAGTTTTATATAGAGAGGGTATGTTTCTCTTTAATAAAAAAGATAGGATTATTTTTAAAATCTTCAGCCTTATTATAGTCTTCTACCAAGGTTTTAGTGAAACTAGTGAAAAATCTGAAAGCGGGGAGGGGAGGAACGATAAAAAGGAAATTGATTTTGGACTTTGTCTTTGTTTTTCTTATACGGATGGAGATTTTTCCAAGTCATGTACAGTGGGTGGGGGGAGGCTGCAGACGATGCAGAAGAGGCAGAAGCAGACCTTCCCTTGTCTTCTATTAGTGGGTAGGTTTCTCTCTGGCCTGCAGTATACACACGAGTGTTTGAACATCTGAGGCACCAGCCACAACACCAGAATTCACCAGGGAAAACTGTCTTTCCTAAGAGAGTCACCTACCAGCACTTCCTATTACAGTGACCTTTCTGAATCCATGGGTTCTGTACCCACGCATGCAACCGACTAAAATAGAAAATATAAATTCTGAATATATATTTTCATGTGGGCATGTTTTTGTTGCTGCTCCCCCAAACGAAACAGAATACCAGTTGGTACAGCCTTCACATTGTACATAGGCAACCTAGGATAACATGTGGGAAATGTGAGGGGCTTATAAACAGTGTGGCCTGCGGTTTGTGCCAGTGCCCCTCAGATTCAAGGGGACAACTGTGTCACTCTCATTCGTTTGGAGGTGTGTATTTGGCCTTGCCTGGCCTTCATTTTGGTGACTTTACCTTGCAAGGAAGTACCTTTCCCAAGCTGTTGCTCATCAGTGGACCCCTGTTGACAGTCATGGACTTCACTGCCGCCTGTACTATTTCTTGAGGCCCTGGCTTTACAATGTAATCTTAAAATGTTTAAATTGATCTTACTTACATCCCTTCAGGACGGCGCTTGCTTATTCTGCTTTTGGAAATGGCAATATTTTTTAATATGTGTATTTTGGAGACAGGGTGAACTATAGCTCAGCCGGGTCTTGAACTCCTAACCTTCCTACTCCACCTCCCAAGTGCTGAGATTATAGGCAAGTGCTACATGCCTGGCTTTCAAAAGAGCATTTTTTTAATGAAATTATGGTAGTTTTTAAGTTTTAGGTAAAAAGAGGCTAAGCTTTATATAAACAGTAGAATACCAATTTCATTTAATAAACTATTTTGCTCAAACCACAGATCAGGGCTCAGACTGTATGTAGTTAGGTAGTCGATGCCTGTCTCATGTGTGAAGCTCTAGGCTCATTCCCCAGCAGTGACAGAGGAAAGGGATTGCCTGTGTTAAACGTGTAGGCGGAGTTATAATCCCCCGTGCTTGGATCTTCCTTCAGGAGGAAGGGTCCTAGGAACCACACCCAAAGCACAGCTTGTTAAGAACTGCAGAGGTAAACAGTGCACCCCGCTGTCTGCCCTCACCATGACAAGCCCTGCCAGGAAGTCATTACTTTTAATATTATTCAGAAATAACCTCTTTGGCGTCTATTCAAACCATCACAAATGCCAAGCGCTTATATTCCAGATGGATGGTGATTTATTGTTATTATTTTTAATTTTGTAACTTGGACCTCTAGTCTTCCTGGAAGCCACGGGGAAGGAAGCCTTGCCTGATCCCACCACCCACGTCCCCTGCATCCCCTAAAGGGAGACGCTAAGCCCTGATAGAACCAATGCGGTTTCAGTAAAATATGTAGGCTTGAGCTATTAATATAGTGGTCGAAAAGAGGCTTCTCGGCCGGAGAGATATGGCCGGTGAGGTAATTTCTGTAAGGCTGGGCTAGTGAAGGCTTTAAGCTGATGTATAGTCTGGAACTCACTAATATGAGTGGTGACCTGGTAGACAGATATTTTAGTGTGGCCGCAAGATTTGCTGTTGTTGGACTGGAATTAGAATAATCGTAGTTTTGCTTTTGTCTGTTTGTATTAAAGGCTGAGGGTACAGTGGAAGTCTTTATCCCCATTTTTTTCCCTTAACTGATATATTCCCCCATCCTTGGCGTAGTCAGTCTATAGTCTTGGGAATGCCACTTGTCCTTCAGGTCTAAAGAGATAATTATTGCTGGATGACGGGTCTTATTTTATGAATGTACTTCAGCCCTTCCTTTCTTCACCCCCTCTTCCGTTGGGCCTTGTTGATCTGGGCTGTGAGTTTATAAATCTGCATCTCTTTATACTCTTGCATTAGCAGGTAAGTTTAGCCCTGAGGATTCGGATAATAATTCCCACCCAGGCAGGCTTGGGGACATGAGAAGCCCTCTGACACCTCCCACCTCTGAACTGTCTTGGCCTTGTCAACTCCATTGCTCTGTTAGAAGGAGTGGAAGGAGACAAGTGGGGCCATACCCTGACTGGTTACCTAGCAACAATCAACTTTAGAATAATTTCTGTTAAAAGACACTCCATAAAAAGATCAGTGAAAGAAAAAAACCCAACAACCTAGGTTCTGTTTGATGTCTGTTTTCCAATGGTCTTTGGAAGACAGACCAGATTGTTATCAGCATCAAAAATACTAACATTGCAGGTTCCTCAGAAGATACCGATGATCCGCCCATGGGTGAATCATGGACATGTCTGCTGTTGGTACTTAACACTTGGTTCAGCTTTCCCTCTGGAAAAACCCCTCTCTCCCTATATCACATTTACCTGAGAAGAATCCCAACCCTGGTTAAAGATGCTACTTGCCTTCTCCCCCTGCTAAGAGCAGCAGACTCTCCGCACAGGTCACTGACACTCACGTGAGGGCCCACCTCGTCCCCGTCACCCTCGCCTCTTGGCTTGGCTCTGCCTTTTCACCGAGAGGACATAGCAGAGAACTCACACTGGCTCCCACCTGGGCTAGTGTCACCGGTGACTAGTGTCTGGCTGCTGCTGTCCCCTTCCCCTCCAGGTGGAGTCTGTCAGCTCTAAGGTTAGACGAGAGCCAGATTCGGTCTCGTGTGATGATATCCGCCACCGCTTGTGATCTTGCCCGTTGGTGGTTTCAACACCGTCACATGGGCCTGATCACAGGCCATCACAAACCTCTATGACAAGGTGACCATTCATACTGTCTTCTTGCCACAACTCTAACACTGCTTGATGTCTTTTCCAATCAGTGCATAGAAACTATCCTTCTAGGTTCAGGTCCAAATCCCAAAGACTCCTCCTTCAACACTAACCATTTTCTGATGGTCACATCCAACCCTGAGTGGTATTGCCGGTCACACACCTGAGTTCAAGCCGCATCCCCTACGTCCACGCCCCCACCAAGCCTTCCTCTTTCCTCCCATGTTTCATCGCCGTCTGTTCTCAGAACGGAGCCAGCCAGAGGCTGTGAAAACCACATCATGTTGCTCTCCTGACAGGACAAAAACAAGCCTGGGCTCACGGCCTCCCAGACTTCCAAGGATGGATAGCCTCTACTTCCTGCTATAGCATCTCATTTCCTGCACAGACTCTCTGATCAGTCTATACAACTCCCAAGCCTTGCTGCTCCCTCATCCATCAGCCACCCTGCTGCAACGGTTTCCAGTCTCAAATCCCCTTCTCTGGCTCTCAGGGCCATTAGCTTCTGCTCAGTGTGACTCTCCTTCCTTTCACCTCACTTTGACTACGTGAGCTGTCCATCAAGATCCTGTGTTTCCTCCTCCCCTTCTTTTGTCCAAAACACTTCCTACCCTGTTTGATACATATCCATTGGATTATGAGCTCTATGTCTGGCTTCTTTCTAGAACTGGGTCTCATTAAAAACAACAAATGTGGTTTTGTTTACTGCTACCTCAATCTCTAAAACAATCTGTGAGCCACTGCAGTCACTCAGATGCTTGCTAGATGAATGGAACATGAAAAAAAAACCCTTGCCACCAACGTAAGTGTTCCCGCCGCTCAGTCAGGAGCCCTGCATCCCCGGGGCTCAGCTGACCAGGCTCATTTTCAGGTTCTTACCAAGTGCTTTACACTGCTGAGCTGTATCAGGTAGTAGTGCAGAAACTGGGTTGTCTTATCCCACATCACATAAGAGCTGCCGAGAAAAGCCAAGTCCCAGATGGGTCTCAGTCGAGGATCAATACGTCCGTGACTATCTGAGAAGGAGAGAAAAGCACATTTGTATGAAGGCGGTTTTTCAGGCGAAACCTGGGAAATTTCAGTAATGAAGTTAGGGATGTAGTATTAGATCAACTCGCAGCAGTGTCTTGAGCCGGACATGAGGTCAAGGGAGAGATTGTGTGCTTGTATTTGCTGTGCCAAATAAGTGACCTAATGGCGATTTGTAGCACCATGTACGTACGTGTGCCACTAAAACGTTAATCTGGACATCTGTTGGTTGAAAAGTCCACCACCCATCTCCTTACTGGCTGCCTTGGCTTGAAAGCCAGTGCCACCCTGTCCTTAAAGCTCACCTATCAGTTGGCATCTTCCTAATCACTTTTTGAACGCATGAAAAGGTTAGATGGATTTTCCCTGTACCATTTGTTTTTGAACCTTTATTTTTTTTTTTTTAATTCAGCAAACACTTAAAACTCACTCAATATCGGACCCCATAGCTAGGGACACGACAGTTATTTAAGTCAAACTTTAGTGAGTAATTTCCAGGGTGGTTATCACAGATCCCCTCTGGGGACAGTTTGGTGGAGGCAGCCTCTGTCATGGTCAACCAGCAATTTGGTACCCCAAGGCGAGCTTATTAGGAAACATTCTTTAGGTAAAGTAAATTTCAGCATATATCCTATTGGTTGGTAAGGCAGAGTTGCCTCTGGGGATACACCATTCAGAGATTGCCCCCTGATGGCTGTGGAGCCTATGGGTGACGTAGAAACACAGTTGATGCATTTCTAGAGGCAACTGAAGGACAAGCAGGCAGGGGCATGGTTTATTTGGGCTGGCGAGCTTGGCGTAGGCTCCCAGGAATGAGATCGTTTTTAGGGGTTTGGATTACAGTCTTGTAGGTGGGGGCGACGTAAGGGGATGGGTGAGCTGAGGAGGAGGACACTGGCCGGCTAGGACTCAGTGGCAGGTCCTGAAGGAATAAAAATATATATGGCATCATACTACGAATGGCCTTGTGTGCAGAGCCAGGTGGACATGGATTCCACATCAGTATTCAGTCTGTACAGGACAGACAGGAGGACACTGAAATCTAAGGCCTGGGAGGAACTGTCGCAGTAGTCCTATGGAAAAGGGACACAGGAGTGGTTGGCTGAGTTTGAAGACAGCAGAACGGGTCCCAGATGTTTGGGGAGGTCAACTGCACAGGAAGGGGCAAATTACCAAGTGTTAGGAGATGGTGGCGGCCATGACCAAATTTTCTAGTAAACCCTAGAACAGTAACACAATTAAAGGCCAGAATATACAAAACTTGTTGGAGGAGGGAGCTTGTTGAGGTTGGTATTAGAGGTACGAAGTACGGGGTTAAAACGGAAAACCTGCAGCAGTGGATGATGCATTAAGGAAACCCTGAAAGAACAAGAAAGTCCTGTTGGGTTTGGCGATCAGTTGTCCTGGTAATGGGGGCAGCTTCCGTTACGCAGAACACAGAAGATGGGTTAGGGATGGTCGCAGCTGGGCAGTGTAAGACAGTCCCCTTTGGGAGAGCGAGGCAGGGAAGGGACAATGTGTCTGTGAAGCACTGCCTCTGGGGCAAGATCAGGGGCTACTGGTGGCCAGGATGTCAGAGACGAGAAGGATACTGATGGAGAAAATCATGGGAGAAGCCAGAGAAATCAGAATCAAGGATGTAAAAGAAAAGATCCTTAGTTGGAGAGACGACTCAGCAGTTAAGAGCACTGGCTGTTATTCCAGAGGACCTGGGTTCAATCTGCCAGCACCCACATGGTAGTCTAGAACCTCATGTAACTCCTATCCTGGGGATCTGATGCCATCTGACCTCCATGGCTGTTACAGAGGTACATAGACAGGCAAACATGCAGGCAAAACACCTACATACATAAGACCAGACTTTTAAAAAATAAAAATAAAGATTCTTGGATGAGAGAGTTTGGGAAGATAAGAGTTGGTGGGGCTGGGGCAGTGGTGGCACACGCCTTGGTCCTGCTGTCACGGGGTTCTGGCATCCTCTTCCCCTTCTTTTCCATGATTAAAACTTTCTTCATGCAGCTCACCAACACTTACATCTTACGGTAGCTTGAGATTTGTGATCACCAAATGCATCCCCCTCGAAGATAAACAAGTTGCCCTAACTATTGTCGGTAGTGGGGACACGTGACAGGGTCACTGTACTTAACAACACAGGGTGTTACTGATGCTTTAAAGCTCTCCGGGTCTTTTCCTCTGCTATAGATTGTGTTCATCCGTGGGAGGCTTGTGAACTAACTAAAGAGGAAAAACGATGCGGAGCGAGAATGAGATTGTCTTGCTTATTAATTAAGCTACGGACGTTCAGTACTGTGGAGTAACTAAATACTGACTAGAAACTGCTACGGCTTGAACTGGCTACTTCAAGCCTGTCTCCATAGTTGGACTCAATCTAAAGCCAACCCTTTGGTTTGTTTTCGTTTCTAGAAATTTCTAAATTCAATAGATTGCAGACGTCCACGGTTACTCAATATATCAAAAGTCATTTCCTATTGGAAACTGGGTAAGTTTGAAAGGGTAGTAACGATGAACAAAAGTATACTTTCAACAAATAATATAAATAAGTTGATAATTAGAAGATAAAAGTAGGAATATATTGCATGATTTATTGACTCATAACATTATTTTATAATAAAAGTTCATGTCTTTTAAACAAAATAATTATATTTTGTGCTTTCTATTGATAATCGGTACTTTCTAAGAACCTAAGGCAACTGCCTCGATATATTGTATCTTGCACTCATTCAGGGAAACAGGACTGTCCCCTTGATAGGACGGAACAGTGAGTCCATTAATATACAGCTCACCTTAGAGACCTGTGCGCTTCCAGTAGAAATGTCTCTGGTCTCTTCAGCCTTCACACACTCAGACTACACTCTGTGTATTTGTCTAAGAGACCAAACCTTTTGGATCCTCAGCTAGTTTTACACATATGAACTCTCAGGACCATTCAGTGTCGGCTGAACTTGCTTGCAGACAGAGCAGAACTCAGATTTGTCGATGAAAACTGCCCTCGCTATGACTGAATTATGTATGTATTGTGGGTGTGCAGACATGTATGTATCTGTCTGTATATGCACATGGGTATGTTCTGGTGCATGCGTGGAGGCCAGAAGAGGTGCCAAGTCCTTTGGAGCTAGAATAGGCAGGTGTTTGTGTAGCTTCCTACACGGGTGATAGGACCCAAATGCTATTCCTCATGACTGTGCAGCAAATTCTCTTCTCCATCTTTCCAGACCCAAGACTTCTTTTGGGGTGGGGGCGTTTATAGTAGCCAAATCTAGGTAGTCTATTGAATGGCCCCGATGAGTACACAAGACTTCGTAAGTGAACAGGATCCAGTTGAATGGTTCTATTGAAAAGTGTTCCATATCTAACGACACTGTGGCAAATGTTCCCAGAAGAAATCCTATCCAAAGTCAGTGGCTCAGCGCCTGTACTGTTCTTGCAGAAGACCCACACGGAGCAGCGCCTGCAACCTCTGGGCATCTGATGTCTTCTCTACTCCATGGGCATATGCTCTCACATGTGCATATACACATGCACACACACACACATACATGAACACACACATAGTTAAAAATAAATCTTTTTTAAGGAGCAAATGAGCCCTATTTCCCAAACTAAAGGGGAAACAAGATCCCCATGAAGCTACTGATTTTTAGTTCACCTATCCCAAGCAGCATGAGTATCCTCAACAATATTCTGAATTCTCATAGTTGTTCGGCTCAAGATTTGATCTTTGTTGTCTGTGAAGGCTTAGGTGTGAATCACTCAGGATATTAGAAGTGCAAGCATTTAGTCAGTGTCAGTAGGTGGGGGCAGATGCGGTGACAAGTGGAGCCTGAGCTCTCAGGTGTGGATGAGGAACCGAGGGGTCTCTGGGCAAATGAGAGAGTGTGTGGGAAGGGGAGCGCCAGGGCGAGATGTCAAGCTCGTGCCCAAGTGCAAGTCCAGAGATGATTTCTGTGGTTCGGGGAAATTGGATTTGCCAGTAAGTGCTGAAGGCCCTACTGCACCCACACACTCTGCTGAGTGCCAAGACAAATGAGCTGTGCTCCACTCCAGCTGAGTCACCGCAGAGCGCAGGGCACGTCTCCGGGAGACGGCTCCACTGCCCATTAGCCACTAACCTGAAATGAGATAAACACGCCGCTGCAGCAACCCAGAACAGCCCAGACAGTCCCTCCGCCAGCCCTGGGGCAGGGAGACTGAGCACAGACATGGAGTATCTTGTCAGCTAAACCTCCCAAGGCTATCAAGGAAACTCTAGAATGTCACTTCAGGGTCTAGACTCCCCTGCAATCTGCGCTTGAATCTATGTGATCTTTTTCATTTTCAAAGCCTTCTGTCTTTTATTCATAGAGTCAGTTCTTGGGTTCTCATTCTGGGATATAAAATGGTCAGCCAAAGGGACTCAGCCTTTGGTAGCTTTGGTATATTGTAGAGATGAACAGAAAATGATACCTGTGAACTTCGTTTAAATAATGAGACACATCCCAATCCACAGCTGAACTCTAGCCTCTCTCCAGACATGGAAATTATATAAATAACCATCCCTTTTTAAGGCTTAGCGATTATATCTATTCCTGACTATAGGACCCCCAGCTACTGATTCATACCAGGGATGCGGACGACGTCCAGGGGAGTCTTCAATTGCTTCACTTGCTTGTAAAGCAGATAATCTCTTTCCTGTCTCTTCATTTTCTCAGTGAGCCCCGTGCAGGAGACATTAATGGCCGGTCTGGGTTTTTGATTCTTGAAAAACACCTTTGCGAAACATTTGCCCAGACGTTCCTCACCTTTCTGAAATAAAAGTTTCGGAATTAACAAAGAAGGCTCCTTATGAACTGTGCCCACTGCAGCTCACGCAGATACACAAGCTGAGCATCCATCAAGTGGGGCAGGCTGGCAGCAACAGGAGGAGCCTAACTTTGTAGAGGGTGATTTTGGTGCTCAGGGATTGAGGTTAGCGTGAACTGGAAACTGGCCAGAATCCAGAATCCCTGGGACACAGACCTCCAGGCATGCCCGAGGTGGGTGGCTTGATTGTGTTAAGCAGTCCACCTGTTGTGGGTACCTGTGAGCCTGGATTCCGGAAGTGGAGGAAGGGCGCGCTGGGGACGCCACGACGGTGGCATCACTCACTGCTTTCTGACTGTGGGTGCGGTGTGACTCCCCAGTGTGATGGACTGAGCCCTGGACCTTCGATCCAGACAAATCCTGTTTCTCTCATTGCTAGCTCACTCTCGTCGGGATTTCTCTCACAGCAACAGAAAGGGAACTGTCCTTCAACCTTGCTGCCCTCTCAACTTTGTACCTTCTGATTTTGCCTTTACCCAAGGATGCTGGAAATCTCGCAAAGAACTCTGTTGAGCCCACCCTGGCTCACCTCTCTAGGATAGTGGCTGCTTTGCTCTACCTGGAACTAACACAATGGTACTTGGGTATTACGCTTACTAACTTGAGTCGGAAGACGAAGCTGATTCTTATTGACGAAAATACCAGCATGTATGTGCATGAGTTAGCTCCTTCCCTAAATACCAAAATGCTAGCATCTAAAAAGGAGCCCACTCCTCATCTTCAGTTCACGTGACTTGAACTGGAGCCTGTCTGAGCTCAGCTACTAACCTAGGCTATAATAATACTGCCTCCCTATTCTGAGGTCTCTACACAATTAAACCCGCCAATCATCCAGACAGGACACATACAGATGCTGCGCTCAGACTGAGGATTTTGTGACCACCTTCACTTATGTCAAATCCAAAGACTTAAGGTGTGTATGATCTTGGGGAGTGGTTTTTCCCCATCCTGGTCAAGGTTCTTTAGCCATTAAAGCCAAGGACCTATCCCCACAAAAGCGCACACTCTCACGCCATCAGAATTAGGCTTGAAACGATGAGTTCACAGTCTGATGGAGGAGAGTTATCTGTCTATGTTTTTTTTATTGGTTAATTAATAAAGAAAACTGCCTTGGCCCTTTAAGAACAGAAAATTAGGTAGGTGGAGTAGACAGAACAGAATTGTGGGAACAAGGAAGTAGAGTTGGAGAGACGCTTCAGGCAGTCGCCATAGTGAGTCTCCATGCTTCTCCTCTCCGAGATGGACACAGGTTAAGATCTCTCCTGGTAAGCCACACCTCGTGGTGCTACCCAGATTACTAAATATGGGTTAAAGAAAGATGTGAGAATTAGCCAATAAGAGGCTACAGATAATGGGCCAGGCAGTGTTTAAAAGAATACAGTTTCCGTGTAATTATTTCGGGTGTAAAGCTAGCCAGCGGCGGGTGGCGGGACGCAGCCCCGCCGCTTCACACTACAACAGTCACTAGCCCGGCTAGCCATGGGTGCCTAGTCAGGGCGCCCTATCAAAATGTAACCGGTGGAATCGTTTCTTTCTAGTGATTTCAATGACATTCTGGTGTTGAGGCAAGAACCAGAAATAAACTCGAAAGGTCCCCAGTGAAGAGAAGGAAATTATAATCAAAGTTGGGTTTTCAAAATAAGCCCGCTTCTAGAACTAGTTTTTTTTTTTTTTTTTTAAACTGAAACAAGCGATCCATTGGGCAACTTTCCTCTGGGAGTGTCTGTTCTGGATGGGAGGAGGGCTTGGTGCAGTAACAAACCTGCTAATGATTGGTACAGCATAGAAAAACTGGACGACTCTTAAAGCTCCTATCAGAGAAGCCCCCGCTCCTTTGATGACAGCCATCCCCAGGGTAGAGGAAGAGAGCTGGGTATTTATGCCCCCTCTGTGCACCTCCCATCAGACAGCTCTGTGGAAACAGTGACGCTAAGATGAAAGGCCGATCTTCGCTCCAGTTGGCTAGCTGCGCTCCGAGAGTGCTAGTCCATCAAATCCATGGGAGCATGTTGTCGGTCAGAAAAAAAACAGTCATCGTTAGCGTCTAGCGGCAATGCTTTCCGTTTGCAAAACTAAAAATCAAAGGCACCTCCCTGATCCTTCTAGAAAAATCAACACTACAGTTAATACGCAAAGTCTGTGTGTATCACGCGAGAACTTGCTTCTGATCCCGGCGAGCTTTCTTCCAGAGGCACTGGGTCAGGGGTGCCATGCCTTCTCTGAACCTCTGCCTCCCACACTTTGATGTGGGGCACAACGGCCTGCAGTTACCAGACTTCTTAGGCTCGGCCCACTACTGACAATCCGGGCTGGCCTCTCCACCCAGATTCTGGTTGCCGCTTCTCAGTCTGACTCCACGCAGGGACGTTCATCTGTTTCCAATTCCCACATAGGGTTTCTGCTCTCTCTCTCTCTCTCTCTCTCTCTCTCTCTCTCTCTCTCTCTCTCTCTCTCTCTCTCTCTCTCTCTCTCTCTCTCTCTCTCTCTCTCTCTCTCTCTCCCCCCCCCCCCTCCGAAAACCGGGTAAGGCAAGCTAACAAATAGTGGGCTGTGTGGAGGGGATTGCAGGGAGACAGAGAGAACCTCTAGTGCGCATGGTCACTGCTCTGTGGGTTTTTTTGTTTTTGTTTTTTTTGTTTGTTTTTTTTGTTTTTTGTTTTTTGAGACAGGGTTTCTCTGTAACTTTGGAGCTTGACCTGGAACTAGCTCTGTAGACCAGGATGGCCTCGAACTCACAGAGATCCTCTGCCTCCCGAGTGCTGGGATTAAAAGCGTGTGCCGCCACCACCTGGCTTCACTGCTCCATGTTTTATGCAATGCAATGTATAAGTGATTCTCTAACCTGATACTGTGCCAGCCTGCCAACTAGAAATGTCACCAGCTGACAGGATAAAGAACACACTGGCATTTCATCGTGAGTCATTCTAAGGACTATGAAGTGCGAGGAGGGACACCCAAGGGAGCTGTGAAATTCTCTCCCAGGGCCGGGCACAAGTGGGGAAATGATAGGACGGTGGACGGTTTTTAAGTGCAGACATATGAAACCAGCGATTGTTGAAGCCCTTAAGAAAAGATGAGAAAAGGGGTCCCCGAGCATGGTCTGGGAATTCTAAACGCTGCCATGGAGCTGTGCAGCCTGACATCTGTGACCTGCGCCTTGGACCAAGACAGATGTGTGATCAGCCAGAATTCCTCGAATTCGCACGGCCTTCTTTACATGTCAGAGATTGTACAGCTGGAAATTATGTGCAGAATGACTCACAGTAATGTCCCAGAACAGTACACCTGCCAGTCTGACTGTCTGCCTTCACCTGGCAGGGATTACACAGCATGAACTGGCCCTCAAATGCCACCTCCCAGAAGAAATGGGTCATTTAGAGAAAAACCTCCCTGCAATTCATTGGTCAGGGAGGCCCAGGAGAAAGGGGGGATATTCAAAGCATTGTAACTAAATATTCGGGCCCAATGCTGGGGACTTCAACCATGGTTGCGGGACACCAGGAAATCGATCTCAGACCAAGTAGGAAGCTCTCCTTACTGGCTGGGTTTCTTAATCTTGGAAGGTGCTCTGCAAGCTGCTGCGGGAGAGAAGCAACCAATGGTCCTGTTGAGCGCGGACCCCTGCAATCCGCAACACTGACCTGCCAACAACGCTGTACCCACAGGTGTGATAGGGACCCGACACTTACGGAGGTGACCTTCAGTTTCTGCTAAAAGGTGAGTCTGCTCCACAGAAGTAACTTCATGTCTGGTGCTGTAAGCCTTGTCAAATGCCCATGGCTTGGGAACTCAAATGCCCCAGGGGTGTTATTTTGATCAGTGATGATGTTGTCCACTTCCTTTTTAATTATTTATGTTTATACCCATAGATTTGTGTTGTTTCCCACCTTGGGCAGGGAAGCTTCTTTTTGCAGGGAGTAGCAGTAAATTCTGAGTCTCATGAGTCTCAGCCATTGATGAGTAGACAGGACATCTATGTCACCTTCCCCATCCAAGTCTCAGGGAACCTCAAAGAAGAGTGCACAGAGGGTGAAAACCCATGGAAAGGTCTCTGTGCTAGAGAGATGGGGCCATGTTGAGAGCACTGGCTGCTCTTCTAGAGGATCCAGGTTTGAGCCTCAGCACCCACACGACACAAGTGTCTGTAACTCTACTTTTAGGGAAGTCCAGTGTCGTCTTCTAGCCTCCAAGGGCACCAGGCACACCCATGGCACACAGACATACACAACGACAAAACATCCATACACATAAAATGATGTTAAAGGCCATCTTCCATGACAGGGCTGATGCACACATCCACTCAGCTCAAAGCAGATGTGGGGACCTGCACAGGGTCGAGCCAATCAAAATTCTCACATGGACTGGTGAGCGGGCCTGCTGAGGCCCCACCCCTAGGTGAGGAGTTATGGTCAGTTGGTAGCTGCTGGAGGAGGGAGACTCACTTTTCTTTGGTAACATGGCCACTGGTAGGTTGGCCATGCCCCAGTGGATGGCCCCATACACATCTGTATGTGGTCAGTGCTAATTAGACTCCATGTGCTAAAAATAATAATAATATAGTAATAATAATGGATATGAAGTTAGGAGGAAGATAGGTTGGTGGGTGTTGAGGAAATTTGAAGCACGAGTAACAAAAACTTAGAGACAGAAATTGGGGTTCAACTTGAAGGTCAGAAAAGCAAAACTGCCAGCCACTGGCTCTTACCCTGACCTCAGTCTGAAATGGCGATCTTGCCTCCAGTAAACCTCAGAATGACACTGACGTTTGGGCAAGCTTTATTTACTAAAATACAAATGAGATGCCACTATGGGAATTAGAGAAGGGCACTAGTGGGTGAATAAGCTCTAGATACACTGTGTATATGTACGGAACTTGCAAATAACAAATTAAAATATTGTAAATGAAGACTGAACACACCGACTAAAGGAAAAGCTCACCATAACAGTAAAAGTAATCCACCAGTGGAGTCCCCACAACCTTCCTGCCTTACACGCAGGCTAGATTCCAGTTACTGCCATCTGCTTTCCTCTCGGAGCATGCTCAGTAAACTGTTTCCCTACTGTCCTGAAGGGTAAATTCAGTTAGTGCCTTCCAGTCCTCTCCCACTACTGTGGTGGGTACCCAGTCTCACGTTTTCCATTAAAGACTGTATTAACAGATGTGGCTAATGGGCTACATCACTAATTAGGACAACTTACCTCTTCCAGGTTGTAGCGCTCTGTGCTAAACACCAGGTTCACCTCACATCCCTCTTGAGGGTCGACCTGAAATGTAGAAACAGAATCTTAGCATGGTGGAATCATCACAGCTATTTTCCTATCGGGAATTATATTCTTGTTGGGTTATAGTGGCGCACACTTTTAATCCCAGCACTCAGGAGGCAGAGGCAGGTGGATCTCTGTGAGTTTGAGACCAGGACTACATAGGAAGACTCTGTTTCAAATAAAATGAAACAAATCATGTTCTTGGGACCAGAGAGATGACTCGTAGTTAGGAGTGATTTCTCCTCTTTCAGGGGACCCAGCATCTGCATTGTGACTCACAACTGCCTGTTAATCCCGTAAAGGGGGTCCAGTGCCCTCTACTGGCCTCCAAGGGCATGAGCCATGCATATAGTGCACATACACACATGTAGGTAAAGCACTCATCTGCATAAGAATTTTAAAACTATTACCAGCATCATGTTCTTGGGGCACTGAGGCAAGCAAGTGGATCTGCTGTGATTAAGCCTCAGGGACACTGGAGAGTTGAGATCTCAGACTTGGACTGTTCTGCTTATGGTTTGACCCACTCACAGAGACAAGGCTGGGAAAGGGATATGGAAAACCCAGAGTGGAAGTCAGCTTTTAGAGCCGTCATTCAGTGAGGAATAGGCGTGGGAACAGGCTGGAAGGACATCAGTTCTGACATCCTTCGGCGTTGCATGTCTACCCCATCTGGGTGCCCAGGCGACCTCAGCAGGAAGGCAGATGAAGGCTCCCTGGTGTCATCGTTGGTCAAATGCAATACAGACAACAAATGGATAATGAGTTTCCAGGTGAGAGCATAAAGGAAGAGCCGTGGTCCAGGGAGGTGCCAGAGACAGAGTAGTAGCCTAGCTGAGGGCTGAAGGATGGCAAAGCAGCCGCCACATTTGGGGATGCCCTACAGAAACAATGAAGGCGTCCTCAGGTTTTATGCTCCCTGATATAGTCCCAGTGTTAAGGGTTCCCTAAAGATCCTGCGCTAAAGGCTGAGTCCCTCAAGGTGCCCGTGGGAGAGCTGAGACTGCCAGAGGTGGGGCCCCATGACAGATCTGTAGGGCCACTGAAGCAAGCCATCGCAAGACCATGCATGGTCTCTTCCCTTTTCTCTTTTTTCCTTCCTGGTCACAGAGAGGGCAGTTTTGTTCAGACACACCTCCCCACTATGATGTGCTGTCTCACCAAAGGCCCAAACACAGCGAGATGGAGCCATCACGGACTGAAACTCTGAAAGGGCGAGTCAAAAATAAAACCTTTCCCCTTTTAGAGTTGGCTGTCGGGCATTCGCTGTAGCAGAAAGCTGATTGGCAGGGCTTCCCCTTGTAGTTTTCACAGGCAGGCAGACGTTCTAAGCTTTCGATATGCATATTTGGGTGTTTTATACTTCCGAACTAGCACATATTTGTGGAGTAAACTTCAGTTATCTGGAACTTTATATTATTTGCCACCATTTTTAATTTTTTTTTTAATTTTTATTTATTTATTTATTTATTTATTTATTTTTTGGTTTTTTAAGACAGGGTTTCTCTGCAGCTTTTTTTTTTTTTTTTTTTTTTTTTAGAGCATGTCCTGGACCTAGCTCTTGTAGACCAGGCTGGCCACGAACTCACAGAGATCCGCCTGCCTCTGCCTCCCGAGTGCTGGGATTAAAGGCGTGTGCCACCACCGCCCAGCTTATTTGCCACCATTTTTAAAACAGACCAAAATGATCGTTCAATAAGAGGAATACTATCTAGAAAAAAGGGGACCTTTGTATTGCACAGAGTTGAAATTACTTCACATAACCCTGATTTAATAGACTTTTATAAACATCAATTTCCTTTGAATTTTGGCCCAAGGATGCAATGACTAAACATGGTTATTTGACCTTAAATAGATCAGATAGCATTCATTTCTACAATTACAACTGGATAAGAGACAGGAGTGAGCAGCACTTATTTATGTAGAAAATATTTAAATATAAAAAAAATGTAAGGTTGTTTCTGGAAGAGAATGGTGTTTGTCTAGGGTTCATTTTAAGCTTTCAACATGTTACCAAAGGTACACATGGAAGTCTGTCTGTCCACCCACTTGGAGCTAAAAGATAGACCTCCTTAGCCACCTTTCCCAGAAAGCCACCTTTCACCACTTCCAGTAAGGAAGCAGGTGAGCAGAGCCAGCCAGGGTAGCCATAGCCAAAGGCACTAAGTTTAGGAAGGTTATCTGTATTATAGTAGGTGAGGCCTGAAGTAACTGATTTTTGATTTTTAAATTACATTTTTGGGTGTGTGTGTGTGTGTGTGTGTTTCTCTCTTTCTCTCTCACTCTGTCTCTCTCTCTCTCTGTCTGTCTCTCTCTTTCTCTCTCTCTCTCCCCTCCTCTCTCTCTCTCTCTCTCTCTCTCTCTCTCTCTCCTCTCTCTCTCTCTCTGTGTGTGTGTGTGTGTGTGTGTGTGTGTGTGTGTAGGTCAGGAGACAACTTATAAGAGATGGTTCTCTCCTTCTACCATGTGGGTCAGTCTCAGGGATCAAACTTACAAGTCAAGTGGTTTCACTTCTGTAAACAAGCTTGGTTGCACCAACTGCACAGGATGTGTGCTTGATCACACGCAGGCAGGAGGTACTTAGGCAGGAAGTACATCAGGATGTATGCTTACCTCTGATTGGACGAAGGCAGGAAGTACATAGCCCTGTAGGTTTTGCCTAATGTAATTTGGAGTCATACTCTGGGAATCCCCCGTATAGATCTGGTCAGTATCCATAGTCTTGGCCAGGATTTAAAAAAGCTTGCCTTAAATTTGGCTCAAAAATTGTGGTAGTGGCCTTATTTTTACCTAGTTGGGTTAACAGCAGCAAGCACTTATACCCACTAAGCCATCTCACCAGCTCCTAAACTACCTCCTGAGCCATTATTAGCTAGACAAACTGTGAACACAAAGGGTTGGAGGTGGCACATCAGGGGGAATGGTCAGAGCCCACAGTAGGCAACGCTCCTTAACCACAGGCTCTAGGCCTTTAATGGCTTGCTGCCCTGGCTCTGAGTCCCTGCCTTCCACATGTGAAGGAGTTGGCCATTGGCCGGGCATGTTCCCTGGGGTGCTGTAGGTTTTGAATGCAGTTGTATCTGTGGGAGCCAGAACTTCCCTCAGGTTTCCAGATGAGAAAGGGGTGTCAGGGATGGAGGGCAAGCCCCTTACGAGAAGAGGAAGCAGAAGGAGCCAAATCAGATCAGAAGCATCTGAAGTGCGCAGGAGGACTTAGCAGAGGTGGTCGAAGTGTGGAAGTGGACAAGGTCCTCCAAGGATGACACAGAGAAAGAGGAGAGGCAACAGAAGCATCAGCCTTCACGGCAATAACAAATGGCGGCTCCAGATTTACCAGACGGAAGCACTCTTGAGGGTCTTCCTTATTCTTAAATAATTCTGCACATTTAATTTATTTCTGTTGTGGTTTGCTTGAGACGGGGTCTCCCTTGCAGCCTTGACTAGTCTGGAACTCACTATTTAAAACTCACAGGGATTCACCTGTCTCTACCTTGGAGCACCCAAACTAAGGGTAATAGGAGATTTAAGGTCGTATTTAGATTACCAGATTGTTGGAAACACATGAAGCCAGGTGAGGTCGATAAACTATTGTTAGGCAGGAGGGCGGAAGTGACAACCATGACCAGGCTCATCAAGGCTCTGAATGTCATACCTAACCCACTGTGCTCCACAAGGAAGAAGAAGACGACACTTAAGGGCTCCACATAAGCAGGTCACTAGTTGACAAGGACACGGGAGCCTTGTTTCTTCTGGCAGCTTCGAGCAGGGGCAGAAGTGGGGTTTACGAGCATGAAAATCACAAACATTTGTTGCCAAGTTACAATTAGAAATTTCTCCAATCAGGAATCAAAGCAGGGACTTTCCTTGTGTGTTCCATCATTGTCAACCAACACAGAATGTGAGTCCAACCAATCAGATTTATTTGTTCTTTCTGTTGTTCGGAGTAGCCACAATGTCTCGGAGAACTAAGGGGCATAACAGACTGTTTCTATTGTCTAAGGAGGAGGTTGGTCGGTCACTGGAAAGTTTCCACCTACCCCAGGACTTGGAAACCTGTGCTTTACTTCACCCTACAGATAAAAATGGGGTTTGAAGTCAAAACGGCCATACTGAGGACCGGGTGCTTTTGCTTGATCCCTTCAGAAGCTGAGCCAGTCCCTCTCTGAAATGTTTTTTTTTTTCTTTGCCGTTTGGGTCTTCTCATTTTAACAAGGCACCCTTGAAAGCTTCTGCTTTTCATCTCAAATAGGATTTTAGTAATTTATCATGTATCAAGGCTCTCACTCTTATCTAATCTCCCCAAAGCCTCCCCTTCTTTCTTACCCTGAGTCACGAGCTGCTTTGCTGGCCTGTGTGAGATAAGCCCCCACAAGGCCGGGCCACCTTCATCTTGAGAGATTTGACTCTCACTGTCCTTGATTGGCAGCCCGTGCTCTTCAGTAGCCCTGACTCCAGGATTACAGAGGGTCTGCCTTACCCCAAACCCTGTGCTAGGTGAGGGAAAAGCAGACAAAAACAATACCATTGTCTGCCCTCAGGAAGCCTAGAGCATTAAGGACTCATATGTGCCACTATAGACATGATTATCTGATTACAGTTGACTTATGGGCTTTGGAAGGCTAGGATCCAATCTAGGGTTCTGGAGGTGACATTTGAGTTCAACTCTGAAGACGGACGAGGAACTGGAGGGAGTGGGTGAGCGAGGAGAAGGTTAAAGGGCCTGAGGAGAACTGGAGGGCAGAAAGGCTAGCGTCAGTGCCTGAAGCAGCTGACCAGGTGGGTGAGGGCTGCCCTGAAGGTTACAGTGCACATGACTTGGGGTGGGGGGAGGGCTTTAAGAAGGCCTCTGGTGGGAGAGCAGAGATGGATACCCACAGCAAGGAGGGAGGATGGGACAGAACACCAAGAGTGAAGGGTGCTTCCTGAGGGGACAGGAGGGACTTGAGCCAAGGCAGGAACCACAAATGTGGACAGAAATACATGCTGGGTTGATACAAGCCCCATCAGAAGGTACATAAAGGGGGCTGGAGAGATGGCCCAGCGATTAAGAGCACTGGTTGCTCTTACAGAGAGCCAAGCTTCAATTCTCAGCACCTATATGGTGGTCCACAATGATCCTTAATTCCAGTTCCAGGGGCTCTGACAATCTTTTATGACTTGTGTGTGCATCAGGCACGCATGTGGTACACAGACATACACACAAAGCACTTACACAGATAAATAACTAAATCTAACATTTTAAAGAAGGTACAAAAAAGAAGTTATGCCCAGTGATATTTGGTCAACTGTGGGCCACATGTCTGTGGTTCTATAAGATTATTATGCTACTCTATGTCAGTTGTATAAAAAGGCAGCACTCAGGGAGGAGCTTGAGAGATGGCTCAGTGGTTAAAGGCTGGCTGCTCTTGCAGAGGTCTCAAGTTTGGTTCCTAGAAGCTGTCTCAGGTGACTCACAGAACCTCCGTCCGTCTCAGGTGACTCATCAGCTCCAGAGGATCTGATGCGCTCTTCTGTTTTCCATAGGCACTTGGACACACACATACACACACACAGACACACACATAAATTTAAAAAAATCTCAGAAGTATAGCCTATCAAATTGCGAACAATGTGCAACCCTTGAGAATAAATCGCCATGTTTCTGGGTTATGTGCCTGTTGTGCTGAGATTTGTGACTTTATCATTCTAGAATATATTGTACTTATACAAAGAGACATTAGCGGCAGAACGCTATGACATGACAGGCTGGCAGCAGCTGCACACAATTTGTTTTCGTGCATCTCTTGGTCGCATTAATGAGCCACACTGGGTGACAGTACTATCTAGCTTTGTGTGATGTAGTTCATACAAGGGCAAACGGCCCAACTGTGTAGCTCTTAGCACATGTTTCCATGAACTGATAAGTAACACCATGGAGACAACATGCAGACATCAAGGATCATTTGGGATGCAGCATAGTGTTGTTAGAGGCTGCTCATTTGTTCCTGGCTACTCAGCCCAGAAATAATCAAACAGAAACTGTATTAATTAAAGCATTGCTTGGCCCATTAGCTCTAGCTTCTTATTGGCTAACTCTTATATCTTAATTTAGCCCATCTCCATTAATCTGTGTATGGCCACCTGGCAGTGGCTTACTGGCAAAGTTTCAGTGTCTGTCTCTGGCGGGGGTACATGGCTTCTTTCTGACTCTGCCTCCTTTTTTTTCTCCCAGCATTCAGTTTAGCTCCCCCCTCCCCCTCTGCCTACCTAAGTTCTGCCCTATCAACAGACCAAGGCAGTTTCTTTATCCACCAATGATATTCACAGCAGAGGGGAATCCCACATCAGCATAGCAGACATCGAACTGGGCCAATGCTGGGTACTTTTAAACATTCTCCATGAGTTAGGTGTGCTGAGGTAGCTCTGAAGGCCTGTTTGACCTCAGCAGAAGGAAATGCAACGGAAGGAAACTGAGCTGTCACTATACAGCTTCTAGATTATTAGCAATGGGAAGGTAGATGGGATCTATTTCTGGTCATGACCTGGGGTTACAACTGCCTTGCCTGGCTGGTGGGAGGCTAGCCTGGTACAGCCTGGCTATCAGCAATCTTCATAATTAATCAAACCAAATCTGTATGGGCAATCTCTAGTCAAGAAACCCTGCTCTTTATATCTTGAATAAGCTGTGAGCAGGTTGATGAGGAACATTTCACTGAGGCACGATGTGGTACGCGGGTGTCAGTGAGCAGCTACCATGGGGGTACCTTCATGGCATGTTATACAGCAATGCCAGGGAACGACGTGGGCATATAGATGGCAACATGGACAGGTTCTAAAAACCTTGATTTTTACAAACCAATATAACTTCCTAAAAAATAAACAGTTACAAATAGGATATTTGTAACTTACAAACACAAATGCAGCTTACATTTGGAAATTGTTGCCAATGGAGAGGTTGGCGGGTGGTTGGTTTGAGGACGAGCATACAAATGATCTCTCTCTCTCTCTCTCTCTCTCTCTCTCTCTCTCTCTCTCTCTCTCTCTCTCTCTCTCTCTCCCAAAGGAAAATAAGTATGGACCTTGAACCAGAAAGTTATTTCTTCAGCACCCCGCTCCCATACCTTTCCAAAACAAATTTACAGACAGGTTTTTTTTAAAAGACGCAAAAGCATTTAAAAACATTAATCCAGTCCAAAGTGACTTGGTGCTGGTGCCCCACCCCCAGGGCTTAGGTATACGCTTTCATTAGTTTTCTCATTGTTAGAGTGCCTAGAACCAGGGCTGTGGGAAGCACAATGCAAGGTTTTGAACTTAGGCCCCTCTTAGTCCACTGACCCCCCCCCCCCCCACCTTGCCCACCACGCAGTCTCTCTGCATCTTGCATAAGAGGCTTCTACATCTGTGATGTAAAAAAAGTGAGAACATTCAATTCATTTTGAAAGAGCCAAATCCAATACCATGCAGAGGCGAGCCAGCCCCAGCTTTCCCACCACGGGGAATAGACCGCAGGGGAAATCTGAGTGTCTAATGCCCAGCATCCCATGCCACCCAAAATGACCATCTGCAGAACAGATGAAGATGCTGTGCTACTTTCTTAGACACAGCCAGAGGGAGAGTGCATTATTCCCACACTTTCCAGAATAACATTCTTTACTAAGAAAAGGCAGACAAAGCAAGTGGCCATGTGACTACAACACAAAGGAATTAGCAGGGGCTCTTTGTAGTTCTGTGAGAAAGGACAGTGTATGTGCTACAGCCTAGGACATAATGCCTTACCATCTGGACCATTAGTGCCATAGAGTTTATATTGAATCTGGGCTTTGTGCAGTTGGTTTGTAGAGCCCTTAGTTCCTGCTCCCTGGTGGCCATGAGAAGAGCTGTATCTGCTCTTTCTGGCTGTGCTGTCCTGGCTTCTGGGAATTGCTCAGTGCCGTGGCTTTGTTGGGTTTGACTTGCAGTCCTTTGGGAGGGCTGGGGTCTACTTTCAAAATTCTGTTTGAGAAAACATACAATGAGGTGCCTTCAAAGAGCTAGATTCATCACCCTACACCTATCTTTCTTTTCTTCTTCTTTTTTTTTTTTTTTGGTAAGCAAAAGCTCCACAGATCCTTATCAAATCAACACCATGTGTTCATTTAGTGCTTATGTATAAAGCAACTTGTAAGCCACTGGGAGGGAATGAATTTATGTCTGTACCTATTACAATCAACCAGATCTATCTACTATCTATCTATCTATCTATCTATCTATCTATCTATCTATCTATCCATCATCTATCTACCCATGTCACCCATCCATATATATATATCTGCCACTCTCATTCTGTGCTTCTCCTGACTTCCCATAGATCCTGTGTAGAAACTTATGTCACAAAGCCTTGAAGTAGATATTTCACTATTGCCATTTTATAAATGAAGAAACAGGCAACTTGTCCCAGAACGAAGAACTGCCCCATCAAGAGCTGTCAGTTGTAGCCTATGACCTATCCTCAGAGCCCATCCTCCCAAGACTGCAAACACAGAGGCTGCAAAAGCAGGTGTCAGCAGTCCCTTCCAAGAAAAGGATGCCAGCAAGCCTGCTGCTGGTGTGTGCGTGCGAGGGAGTGGTGGAATGAATCCTTGGCCTGAGGTGGACTTTGTACGGTACCTGCAAGCCAGATCCTGTAGATAAGAACCTTTCTCTGGCCAAGGAGGACCTCTGTACTAATTTGCTAGGGTTTCATAGGAAAGGATCACAAACTGGGTGTCTCAAAACAACAGGTAGTTGGTAGTAGGTGGTATCCACTGTTGCCTCTTCCTGGTTGCAGGCAGTGAATCCCATTCCCTGGCATCCCTGACTTGCAGCTGCATCGCTCCAGCCTCTGCCTCTGCCTTTAAATAGTGTTCTCTCCTCCTCTGTCTGCCCCTTCTCATGGCCCTTTTAAAAGGACAGCAGTCACTGGATTTAAGGCCCAGGTTAATACAGTAGGACCTCATTGTCCCTCCATCACATCTTCCGAAACCCTCTTTACAGTAAGGGACGCACTCACCAGCTGGATAAAGACTTGAACAGACCCCTTTGGGAGGATGTGATACAATCCGTAAAGATGTAAAGATGCCCTGGGACTGTAGAAGGAGCCCTGAAGAGAGACCCTTTTGGATACATTGTGAACGCAGAAGCAAACTCAGAGTAGGTGTGGAAAGTGTCAGAAAAGATAAGAAACAAGACAAGCAAGAGACAGAAAAACTGCTCCAGACAGGACTGAGTGAGAGCCAGTGCACAGGAGTGGCCCGGATCGAGCGCTGGCACATCAACATGGGGTAGACTTGGGGTTAAGGTCACAGTGCTGGGCAGGGGCCAGGTTAAAGGAGGTCTCTTACATAGACTTTATCCTGGTATTGTGGTTGCTTACCAGAATGCACTAAAGGGGCTTGCTAAAACACCATGTTCTGGGCCCACCCACCAAGTATTAATTTAGGCAGTCTGGGGTGGGGTCTGAGAACTTGCTTTTTAACCATTTCCAGCTGCTATCAATGCTGCTGGTCCTGGGACCACACTTTGAGAAGTTCTTTCTCATTGCTGCGTGGAGCCATAGAAGTTCTGAGGGATAAGAAGTGACAAGTAGCTCGTTCAGTAGTGAAGCTAAGGCATCATCAGGGTCAGCAATATAGAGGACTTATTTCAAACTGTTGTCAGTGTAAGCACCCAGAGTCTCAGGAGAATCAAACTATGATACTTCAGAAATCTAGGAGGCAAAGCCACCCTCTGTTTCAGCAGCAACTGATGGGCTATAAGTCTAGTGTGGGCTATTTTCCAAGAAGGGCAGTCTGAAATGAAATTATTTTTTTTAAAAGAAAATTTACTTCTTGCTTCCTGTTACATGGGTAAGTACCTTGCTTTAATGTAACGAGGTACTTACCCACGTAACTATGTGTAGCTGTGTGTAGATGTCTTAGTTACTTTTTATTGCTATGACAAAGCACCATGACCAAGGCAATTTATAAAGGAAAGTACTTAATTTCTGGTTCCTAGTTCCAGAGGGTTAGAGTCCATGGCTGTTGTGCTGGGAGGCCTTGCAATAGGCAGGCATGGTGATCCACAGGCAGAGAGAGCTAACTGGGAATGTGATGGCCCTTCTTCAAGTGAGATAAACCCTTGAGAATCTTAGGGTTCAAAGTTCTCTGCTCACTAGGGTCCTTCCAGACATCCCCATCCAAAGTTACAGGATCTCAGTCTTTGCTGGTTAGTGGCCTTACTTTAATTGGACACTCTCGGAGGCTGGGGTTTGAGTTCATGTCATTCAGCCTCATCATGAGGGCTTTGGTTTGCTTTTCTACAGCTTGAGCTCAGTGGCTGCTGGAGATTCTCTTCCAGGGAACATCTAGAAGCTGTTGGACTGTTTATGTACATCGGGAGCTGGGCAATTGTATAACTGGGTTCATTCTTTCCCGTTGTTACCATATCCTGAGATGCTAGCCATTGGTTATATCACAGAGCTCATTCTTTGGTTTTGCTAATTTATCCCGGGGTGCTAGAAGCAGCCAGCCAGAATCATTATGTTCTTTGTCTTTCCACGGACTGTCAAGTTTTATGTATAGAGTCACTGAGTTCTTTGCTTCTCACAGTAAGTGAGTCAGGATAATCAAATGTATTTATCTCAGCTTGTTAATCGGTTCACACGGTAGACTTTCAGGGCTCTCCATGCTGCATTAACGAGACATGTTAGAGAATTGGAAAGCTTATTTCAGAGACTTTTTAAAGGGAATTTAGTTCAGGCATGGTGGTGCACATCTTTAATCCAGGCAGAGGCAGAGGCAGAAGAAGCAGAGGCAGAGGCAGAGGCAGAAGAAGCAGAGGCAGAGGCAGGTGATTGTTGTGAATTTGAGGCCAGCCTGGTCTACACAGTGAGTTCCAGGAAAGCCAGGGCTCTGTAGAGAGACTCGTCTCCAAAAGGGTTTTGGCATAACCAGGTAATGGTGGAACACACCTTTAATCCCAGCACTCCGAAGGCAGAGGCAGGCGGATCTCTGTAAGTTCCAGGCCAGCCTGGTCTACAGTGAGTTCCAGGACAGCTAACCATTACACAGAGAAACCCTACCCTGTCTTGGAAACAAAAAGGGTAGAGGGGTTGGGGCTATTAGAGTGGCTTAGAGGCTGTGGTCCAGCTAGTCCAACAATGGACTATCTCTTGAAGAAATCTGGTAGATGTTTTGTCCACGGGGCTAGATGTCTCAGTCCGTCTTTGCTCTGTTGGAGTCCTAAAGAATCAGGTGAAGGAATGCCTCAGCACCAGGGTGGATGGATTTGCCAATGAGAGTAAGAGCAAACAGGCAGAGTGAAATCTTCCTTCTTCCATGTCCCCTTAGCTGAGCTGCCACCAGCTATGGCCCAGATTTAGGGTGGATCTTCCCACCTCAGTGGTCCGATCAAGAAATACCTCTCACATGGTACCAATGCCCAGATGCTTGGGTTTTAGTTAATTTCAGGTGTATTCAAGTTGGCAGCCAAGATTAGCCACCACAGCAGCATTGTTTTAAGATCCTTAGTGGGTGCCTGAAAACACAGACAAAACGAAGCTCCCTGTGGCATTTGTCCTATAACTGCATACCCGCGATACTGTCAACAAAGTAGGCACAGGAATGGATTAAGAGTTCATCTTAGTTGTCAACTCTTCTGGATTGAGAAATGCCAAGGAAATTGGTAGCACACAACTCTGGGTGTGTCTACAAGAATGTTTCTGGAGACGATTGGCATGTGGCGAAAGAAATGGAGAAGAGAAGACATGCCCCGAACGTCCCAAACGTGGGTCTAATCGGCCAGAGGTGCAGACAGAACAAAAAGATGGAAGAAGGAGGAAGCTCATACATTGGATGATTTCCTTTCCTCTTAACCTATGGAACACTTTATGTGGGATTTATCTAAAATTCCGAAAGAAGGCGAGTGACTATTTTTAGTAGTACTCTGTGTTCCGGTACATTCAACCTCCTGCGCAGGCGTACTTGCTTTGGCCGTTATCTGTGGACGAGATAGTTCAGCCTTCGGCTCTGCCCTTGCTCAGTTACTCACTGGGCCTTCAGCCTCAGATTGGGACCACAGCATTGGCACATTTTGTTCTTCGGCTGTCAGGTTCTGGAAGTGAGCAGCTGCTGGTTTCGCAGGTTTTCCATCCCGCAGGGGGCTACTGGGGGACTAACCTGCCTCTAGCTGTGTAAGTCCATCTAATAAACCCCCACTTAAATTATATGTTCCAGTAAAGACCCCTGGCTAACACAGCAGAACAACAAGAAAATAAAACAATTGTGACGTTCTATAGTGACATTTTCTGCTCTAGGGCCACTAGGAAGTAAAATGGCTTCAACACAAGCCCTATGGTTCTGCGACAGTTGATCTGAGAACCAGTCTAGCTACTGAGTGACTAGCTGGAGGGTAGCATATACAGCGTGGATACACTAGACACTTGGGTGATTCACATACAGGGCGGGGCAGAGCGGGCTAGCATGAGATTTCACACCATCAGGGTGGCATGTATTTTAAAACTTAGCAATTATTTATTTCTGAAAATGTCCACTTCGTATTTCTGTTATCGACCACTGGTAAGAAACCACAGAGAGCAAAAACCACCACGGCGGAGGCACTGCTATATATAGCGCTGGTGTGTGCATCCAGAAGTCAAGAGCACACATTCTGAGTGCAGCTCTATCAATTCACTTCTTCTTTTCAGTAAAAGCTGCTCATCATCAACCGCAGAGTCATTTCCATCCTAATGGAGCATCCTAACGCTCTGTTTCGGGGGCAGAATCTGCTTAGGCTCTGCCCAGTGGCAGGTTTCTTCTGTGTTGCTTTGTCTCCGAATCATTGTATAAAGCAAGACAGGAGGTATAAGTATTAAAGAGAAGCCAAGGAACTAGAAGACAAACGACAGGTATTTATCCATCCCAAGAGCACAGTTCACAAATTCAACTCCCTGTTTAAATTCGTTTGCAAAGCAAGAACCTGAGTGATAAGACACCCAAACCTAAGGTTCACGTGTGAACGGAAGCCCTGTGCTTCAGCAAAAATACTCCCTCTGTTCTCCTCTCTGCCATTGCTTGTTAAACCCTGTCCCTCTCCTTTTGTCTTCGGGTCACGGCTGAGGACTTTCCACATTTTTCATGCTGGGGTGGTGAGCAAGTGAGAAGCAGGTTACACTGTCGCGCTAGGAGGGCTTCCAGTCTCCTCTCTCATGGCAGTGGGACCCACTGGTCTAACATTCTGCTTCTAAATGTCCCCTCCATCTTCATATTTGGTGAGAAAAGATAAATGTCATGCTATTCCCAAAAAAAGCCAACATCTCCACTTTATAAGGTTACTTTTATGAGTCAGGCTTGCTTGGAGAAAAATAACTCATTTGTAAATAAAAATTGCTGGGCCATTCTTAGGTTCTAGACAGAGTGCATATTATATTAAGCCCTGGAATTATATTATTGCATTTCCGCCTTTCAGGCAAGGGCAGATAAAGCAAACTGCGCTCATATTACAGAAGTTGTTCACGTTCGTAACAGGCCACAGCCAGTGGAGTACTGTAATGGTCTCAAGAGCCAGCAAAGGGAACAAGGGCAGCCATTTCCCAAGAACCATCAGTACCTGGCAGTGCGGGAAATACTTCCAGGGGCCCCAGGACTGGTGTGGCTGGGCAAACAATTGGGATTTTCCCCAAGGTCATTCATAATCATTATCATGAATAATCTTTATATATCGTGAATTACCATAATACACTGTACTCATTATGATGAAATTACCCTCGGTTAGTCTGGAGACAGGAGACGTGACCCTGCTGGCTTGGAGGAGAAGAGACGGGACCATGAGCCACGGAGCACAGCTGGTACCAAACAGGCAAGGGAATGGGGCTTCGGCTGAACCTCTGGGGCAGCGGGACCCACTGCAGACCCCTGACCTCTAGAACTGCGGGTGAGTGTATCTCACGTGTTGAACCCATGAGCATTATGGTAATGTGTCATGTGAACATAGGAAGAAATATAGAGAATTAGTTGTGGTCGCTAATGTAATGTTAGCTGTGGGCATGGCCATGTGTCCTCGATGTGACTATTGTCTTCTTTACGAGCACACACAAGATTCCCTTTCACAGCTTGATTTTAGTGGCGATGATGATGATACCTTGAGCAATCATAACAAATAACCCGAATGGACACTTGTCAGGGCTCCTAGTCTTAGCCAGCGTGGGGTTGGCTCTCTAAAACATTCTCCGGATGACTTGCCCCTGCCCTGGCTGTGTGCATGCATGGAGTGACTCACTGCTTAGCAGTCACTGAAACTGTTTATCTTTTAGTATTAAAAATGAATCTTTGGGGGATTGAGTATTTGCATTCAACTTCCAATGGAACCATTAAGAGCCTTAAAGGAAGGCTTTAGGGCAGACACCCCAGAAGATCAACCTGCCCTCGGCCAGTAGTCTTTACTTGGGGCACTGCTAATACCACGTGATTACAAACACCCTGGTCTGACATGTGGAAAACCAAATGTAAAATGTTGCAGACAGGAGAAAAATATGAACAAAACCAACTTGTTACAGAATGACTGAAGGCATTCCTATTGGCTGGCTCATCTGGGTTTAGTCGCTTGGGAACTTGGGGCAAGGAACAAGGAAAATCACACCCAGGTTTTATACCGCTGGCATTTGCTGCCCAATTCTGGACCCGGATCCTGGCCTCTAGGAGCTGGTGTGGTGGGCAAAGCCTGTAGTCTGCCTGAGCCTCTCCAGGCCAGGCCAGGACTGTGCTACTTTGTGTGTCCCTGTGCTCAGTGCCGTAAGGTTTCCTCCTTCGGCAGCTTGCAGGCCTAATGACAGCAAGGCCCTACAGGGTCTCTGATTTGGCTGCCCTTTCACAAAGGCCCTAAAAGTTAAGGGCTGTTTCCAGGGAAGGAAAACCTGGCTTTGCCTTATGATTTTATTATCTTTGCTCCTGCGTATGCATCGCGGCCTCTTTGATTCCCCAATTTTGTCTCCATGTAATACATCCTACATAATGCATTGCTCTTCTGTTCTTAATGATTGACTCTGAATTATTGACATTAATGGAGAGAAGTGTTCAAGAAGAGTCGTAATTGGGTGTCTAATATTGTACTAAAGTGCTCCATCGACTGAGAAGCAGTGCGTTTCTTTCTCAGTGGAGTGCATGCACTTGGATCTGCGTGGCCCAGGGGACGAATTCTGCTCCTGCTTCAGGCCTGCGGTAGTCAGAGTTGGTCTGAATCCTGAGAGCAGCAGCTGCTCTACCTTCTGACCTGGCAAGGGTGATCTGATATTTTCCAAAAACCACTGACTCGTCTCCAGGCCCGCTATTTAAGATGCACTTACTACCTGATCAGGCACCGACTGTTGGGTGAGCTGTGAAGAACAGGTATGAAACATGTGTCCTACCCGCTGAACTAGTTTGCATCCTATTGCTGTGATAGAGGCCATGACCTGCTTGGGGAGGAAAGGGTTTCTTTGGTTTACACTTTCCTATCACGGTCCATCACTGAGGGAAACCAAGATGGGAACTCAAGCAGGGCAGGAACATAGAGGCACAAACTGAAGCAGAGGTCAGGCTGCTTTACTGACTCCCTGTGACTCTCTCAATACCCACTTCTTCTTAAATACACCCCAGGGCCACCTGCCCAGGGTGGCGATGCTCCCAATGAGCTGGACTCTCCCACATCAATCATTAATCCTGAAAATACTCCCACAGACTTGTCTATAGGCCAGTCTGATGAAGACATGTTCTCAGCTGAGGTTCCCTCTGACCAGACTTGTGTCAGGATGCCAAGAAAACTGACTAGCACACTCACAAGGTCCAAGCTCAGTGCTCTGGAAAGAATTGACGGAGTGGTCTCTTCAACTCTTGCTGTTGTGAGCAAGCCACGATTGTGGAAGAAGCAGGGGAAAGGCTGGAGTAGAGGACTAGGTACCTTATCCTTTCTACGTGCACACCCCACTGGCTGCAAACCAAGATGGAAACCGAAGTGAAGCGTGTCCTTTCTTGCTAGAAAGACCCCCAAAACACTCTAGTTAAACAGCTCTACATCAAAATTAAAGGGATACATTTATACTTATTAGTTTTTATTGGAATAGAGCATGGGCAATCCCCTCCCCCAACACACCTTGCCCTGCTGTTTGAATTGCGTCTGATCCTGGATGGCAAACAGGACCCTGACCAATTTCCAAACATCAGCAGATTCCTGAATAAGGTGGCTTTCTTAGGAAGTATGTGCCCACAGAACTCTCCTCAAGTCCATACAGCTCAGTGAAAGCAAAGTATCCAGGGGTGGAGAAACCCATGGGCCTGACCCTGGACGCCCCCAGAAGCCTGAGAACTTCCAACACCACGGAGGATCTGCTCCGCTCCAACTGTGATCCTGAGGCTAGGCCACATCGTAGCAGAAAAGTTAACACTTTTGGTCATGGAATGGTAGCATATGACCAGGAACAAGGTGACATCAGGTAGGGATAGCAGAGAACACAAGGGCACCACCTTAAGGTCTCATCTTCAATCAGGAGCCAGAGACTTGCACTTTCTTAAACCATACTCTACAGTGATTACCTCATTTGACCACGAGAGGGCAACAGTGTTTCCAGAATGAGGACTCCTGAGGCTCTAAGAGAAACAAACAAAGAAATCTCCAGGCTGGAAGAAGTCTTTAAACATCAGTCGGTCCCCTGGCTTCCATTGTTGTTTTGTTTGTTTGTTTGTTGTTTTCAGACGAAGTCTACATCAAGAACTGCATCCCTCATCATGACCTGGCTTATGCACATAGATTTGGACCACACTGGAAAACACCTCTCTTGCTTTTGCCATTCACCCTCATGGTGTATGACCCAAGTCATTTCGTTACATAGGATTTGGAGGTAGCTCAGTGGTTGAACATGTGCCTAGCATGTATGGGGCTGTGGGCTTAATCCCTGGAGCCGAAAATTACAATAACTGGACCCACAGCAATTGATCCCTTACCTCGAAAACCAGACTTAGTCCCAGCCCCTCACGTTAAAAAAGGAGTATACCCGGCCCTAAATGAAGAGGGATCCCTATGAGTTCTACTTCTCCCACTCAGGTGTCCACTTGCTCCACCTGGTTCAATACCAGGTAAAGGAGATGCAGCGTGGCAACCTAGTGCATTATCCTAACAAAGTGCCCATGGGATGGAGAGTCTAACCAGAGGGAGGCCATCTACCTACACTAGATGAGTTCCCTGAGGGCTGCGGCTTCTCTCGCCATAGGAGCTCCTACAGCCACCTTTCTGGAAGCTGTCCCCATCAGGCTAAGTTTCTGTCACCCAAGAAAGGTGGCTAAGCGCTTCAAAGCAAAAAGAATGCCAAAGACGCCTTCCTAAGGTTGCTACCCCACAGCTGAAGTAAGACCACAAAATCCAGCTTCATGCCTAACACAAAATGCTCAAGATTTAGGGACTGGGCAATGGGCTACCTCTAACTCTTATTTTGATACTTTGTCTGCTTTAGCATATGACACAACCTTTATAACCACCTGGTGTTGGCAGAATATGTTATTTCTATCCTAAGTGGGGTGATAGCTGGAGAATACTTATATATGGGTCGCCAAGTTGTGTGGCTCTTTGGAGGTAAAACAAGACCCAGTTTAAAGCATCAGTAGGACCTGCTGCAGACCCTAGGAAGCCAGCTTACTGCAATCCCTCGCCAGCAATCAGCCCTCATCCCCAGGCCCCAGGCGTTCCCCCTCACTCTGCCGCCCTCCCAGACATTCCATGCCCTTGGTAGATGTTTATCTCCCCAAGGCTGGCTGGCTTGATCATCTTTAAGGGTGGACCTTTCGTTAGTAGCCTTTTAAGGAAAACAATTTGATTCATGGCAGAAAATGATTCTTGGCACACTGACCTCTTTTCCTTGGCTCCTGTAATCACATAAATGTTAGAAACCAGGGAGGTCAAGGGTGGTTAAGAGGAAGCATAACACCAGGGAATTGTTTCTTGGGCTGATGTCTTGGATCCCATGTTTTAGTTACTCTCACACATGCCACTTGCAATGAAGTAGGGTCTTCATTGTAGCAGTCAGGAACACTGCTACAGAGGATAAGCCATACCAGAGTTCTTGGTGAAGGGAAGGGGAGTGGGTTTTCCTTCAGATTTTGAGAGCTAGCTTATTTCGTAAGGATGCCAGACTCCTTTTCCAAAGGGTGGCCAAATGCACAGAAATGCAAGATATTTAATGTCTTTAAAAATTGCATTTTTTCTTATGTGTGGGCATGTATGCCATAGCAGGCACGTGGAAGTCAGAGGATAACTTGGGGAAGTCAGTTTTCTCCATCTGCCTCCAGATCAGAGAACCAAAGTCACGTTACCAGGCTTGCCAACCTTTGCGCAGTGGCTGGCTCACTCTCGCTATTTATGATTTCTGAAAATCATCTTGGAATGAAAGAAAAAGATCCCTGGTCTTTGAAAACTGGTATACTTTGTCAGTCTGGGTGTTTTGTTTTGTTTTAACAGAGAAGTCTCCTACAGATAACCGGCAAGGCTGCCTTCAGGGCTCCTCTTTCCTCCCTCAGAGGAAGACGAGCTCTAAACGTGACCTCCTTTTTCTGATAAACTAGTAAAGACTGGAGCTTGGGCGGGGCGTGTCCCTGAGACAGTAAAGGTTTTTGCTTATAAACAATCACAATAGTTTGCCTTTTCTAGAAATAAGGAGCAAGGCTGACCTCCAAAGGGCGGTTCACATCACCTGATCCCAGACAGAGAACAGTCGTTACCATCCTACCGATTTAAATCTTAACGCTCAGAGCTACACACGATTTAAGGCCGCAGGACTGTGGTTTTGTGGAACATTCGGAGGAGCTACACTACCTTTGGGACTCTGCAGTTTAAAAGTAAACTTTTAAAATCCGTTTGATGAAGAGAGACAGACAGCTTCGCTCACACAAATCCACACCTACAATCACAGACTGCTGCGGCCCTACCACTCGCTCGTTAGAGCAGGAAGGCGCCAGAATTAGGTGGTCCCTGCGCAGGCCTAGAGGAATCTTACACAGTAGTCTTCAATTAACCAAACAGGGCGACACACCAGAAACTTATCTGCGACTTTGAGAGCTGGCTTAGACTTTGGACACACCTCCCCAGCCTTTGGTAGAAGCCGCAGAATTTAAGCCAAAGGTCAGTTTGGTACGCAGTGTGCATCCCAACAGCCACCCACGCTGGGGACCCTAACCAGGGACTGTTTGTGAGACCCTTTCCTCAGTTTCCCCAAACGTCCCTATAGCATGTAAAGTACATCTGGCCTCGGAAATGTCGGAAAGGCAAAGGCAGCGTTTGAGGACTCCGCAGCGCTCGAGCAGCACGATCTGCACCGCGGTCCCCGCGCGTGCCCCTCCGCATCACAGCCCACTCACCCTCGTGCGGCCCTCCTGCACCGCCCCCAGCACCCGCAGCGCGCTGGGCGAGCCGGTTTGGAAGTTGAAGAAGTGCAGCGCCGCGTGGGCCGCCCGCCGCAGGATCCCGCGTGGCAGCTCCGCCGCCGGGGGCCGCGTGGGGACATCGGTGTGCTCCCGGTCCCGGGACGCCACGGCAGCCGCGGGCAGCGCGAGGCTCAGCAGCAGCCAGAGGCTCAGCAACAGCGCGGGCAGCTGGGGTCTACGAGGCTGCATGGATGCTGACGGCGGAGGGCCAACCGGGCGGCGTGGATGCGGGAGGCTGGCGTGGAGCTCCCCGAACCGGGTCTGGATGCTCGCGGAAATAGGCCGCGGCGGCCACTCCCCTCCGCCCCCGGGTCGCCGTCCTGTCCAAGCAGAAGGACCAGAAGGCGCCTCCGGGAAAGCGGGTCACAGAGCGTGTCCCCGATTACGCGGTGAGAGGGGTCAGAGGGCAGTGGCCCGCCTCTTCGACGGCACACTCCGACCCCAGCGCTGGGAACCTGGCTTTGTCGCCCGCAGCTGCTGCGATTTCACAACTGTCTGACTTTAGAGAGAACCCACTCCAAAGGTTAGCTGCAGGCCAAAGAGGAGAGAGGTGACAGGAATGGGCTGCCTCGGGCCTTGGTGGGGACTTAGAAGAGGAAGCTGGGAACAGGGAAAGTGTGCTGAGGTTCTGAGCAGGTAATGAACACCTGCAGGTCAGCCTGGAGGCGAGGCAGGGAGGAAGGGGTGGTGGGCAGCAAAACTGAGGTTCTGAGAATCAAGTGGATTACTTAATGCTGGTGAGAGGCCTTGAGCAGGAGCCAGATTCTAGTGCTGGGAGACGCGGAGGCAATGTGACTGTAAAGGCAAGAGGTGGCTGCTGTTTCTAAACAGAGAGGGAGGGCGGGGGAAGCCCGGGCCCCTGGGGTCCTGAGAGATAGCTCAGCGAATAAAAAGGCTCTTGTCAGGCCTGAGGACTAGAGTTTCTTCCCGGGACAACCACCCACCCACCTAGTACGCAACACATTACGTATCACATAAGTGATACGTAAGAAAGAGACGGAAAATGAGAGAATCCAGGACAGCTAGAGATACTTGGGGGTCTGGCCCACCTTATCAGCGGTGGTCACCCCTCTGAAAGGGCCAAAGAATGGTTGAGACCCAGTTTGCTAAATACTGCTTGCGATGCTGGGGGAAACCTGACCAGGAAAGAGAGGTTGATTGGGTAGCTTCTCTGCCGTTCTGACCTGCAGCCTACTGCCCGCGGTCTGCCCTGGACTCCAGCACTCACAGATGGGATTCCGGAGCGACCCGTTCTACAGTCGCATGGACAGCGAAGTCGCATGGACAGCAAAGTCACACGGACGGCTAGCGACTATCCAAACGGCACTCCGTCCTGTTGCCCATCTTTGCACTGTCTTTCCTCTGCAGATCTGTGAAAATCCTAGGTCATGGGGAGAGGAGGATGAGCAAGCAGACAAACATCTGGAGCACACCTAGGCAGGTGGGGCACAGACAGTCAATCAGGTCAAGAGCGTGTCTTGTGCTGTTTGCAATAACATGTTCGGCAGAAAATTGAAGATGGGGCAGGAAGCCCTAAGATAGAGGTTTAACCTGGGTCAGGACTGAAAGTCGTATCCAGAGGGGACAGCAGGATCATTGGGGGCAGATGGAATATTTTAAAAGGGCCAGATACTCTTAATTTCCACTTCATTCCTCCCCCCCCCCCTCTCTCTCCTTGTCTCTAGACTAACTATGGTTAGGAGCCACACGGACATTTGGAAAGCAATCTGCGGTCAGAAAACATGTATTTCCTGGTGTACAAGGGTGAGATGTGGTCAGAACACTGGGTCCCCTTCCTGCCACAAGTGCCAATGAGCAGAGCTAGGAACTGGATCTTTATTCTGAAAGCCAGACAATTTGAGAAGGCAGCAGATTAGCACCAGGAGGACACCAAGCCAGGAGGAAGGAAACAAGCAGCCAGTCATTCCAGGGCGGCCATGCCCCTCTGCTCAGGTGGCCGCATCCCTGAGACCTGAGATGTCGACGCCACTCGCAGCCTTCCCTCCTCCTCTGACCATGTAGGCTCAGGAACGTCCTTGGCATATGGACTCAAGTTGATGTCTTCTCTTCTGGAATCAACCTGGCGTTCGCCCAGGTCTGGAGAGTTAACTCGGAGCAAACAAGCTGTTCACAGTGTGTCTGTGACTAAGCTGTTAACATACACATGCAGATCCTCTTCGATAATGTGGAATGGAAAAGTAATCCCCATCTACATCCACTGTCAGGAGTACCCAGTGCCCTCTGGATACGCATTTATGTACAGAATACCACTGAAGAGCCAACCGGAAGCAGCCACAGTTGTTGTGTTTGAGGAAGAGAATGAAGAGGGAGCACAGGAATGGGAGGACTCCTAAAGTCTGCTTTTGCTCCGTGTTATCCCCTCAGGTAATCCAGAGCCCAGAGCATGCTCTTGGAGCCTGGATACTTGGGTTAAGTGACTTTCCCCTGTTTGTGCTTGGGTGACACCTCCTACCTTACTGAGTGTGAGGTTCAAGTGTGCGAATATCCACGTGTATGTACTGAGCATAGTCATGACTCTTTGCAACTGCCATTATTATTGCTGTTGCTAACCAATTAAAAAGAAGATAGAATCTTGACAAAGAATCAATCCAGCTGTAGCTTTCTTTTCATAAATGATAAAAGAGGCTGTGCTGGACTATTCAATAAAGACTTAGATATTTCTTCCATATACTCCTTTATAAGCATTGTTAACGATCAAGACATATGTAAATCTGTATTCCTTCTTTATTTATCCCCCCTGCAAAGATGAAGGTAGAAGGGTTTAGCAGAAGGGTAGGGGTAACCCATCTACCTTCGTCTATAAACATTTTTCCCATCCTGTCTGACTACAGAGAGATGAAGCTCAGATAGAATGGGGAAGATGTTATTTTTGAGTCACAGAACCAGGAAGACTAGAGGGGAAACTGCAGCTCATTTGATTCCTTGGGTCTTTATCTCATGTTTTAAGAGGCCTTGACTTTTGTTAATGTTAAAACCCATGATCTTACACATTCCCTATACTGTGTTCCTAGAGCCCACGATGTCTGTCTCAGAACCCCTTGAGGAAGGCACTTAGCTGTCTACAGAAAAACAGGATGCCTACTTGATAGTGCCAACTGCTTTCCTAGTAGGTACTGTCTTTGGTCTTTGATCTCTGGCCTCTACCATGAAGATACTTTGGGTTCATGGGAGACTTCATGGTATCTCCACCCAAAGCTAATTGTGGCTGTAGTAAAACCCTGTAGTAAAATTCCTTGCTTAGGAATAAAACCCTGAATTTGGAGGGTCCAGCTCCTACCTACATTGTCCCACACTCTACAAGGGAGGCAGCTGCTGCTAAGTCACTAGCCAGAGTCTTCTGAACTAAGGCTAAGGACTGCGGAGCAAATGCTCTCCAAAGGCTGAACTGGAGACAAGCAAGTTTCATCCCAGAGAGATGCCATGGGAAACAGAAGGTTCATATTATTTTCTTCCACCAAGGAAAGATTTCAAAGAAACTAGCATTTCATCTTAGTACTGCAGAACCCAAATGGACAGGGCTCTGTCCAGTAGTGTTTTTCTGGTGAAAATGTTATATCTGTACTAGATATATGTAACTCCAACTATGCTTCAGATGTGTTAAATGCAGTTGAAAAACTGAAATCCTAATTTAAACGGATTTAAATAGACTTAACTATTTGTGGCTGGCGTCGACTGTATTTGACAGTCGAAGAACTGACTTTCGGTTGCAACATTTCCTTTACTGAAATGGCAGGTGGTATTTTGGGACGCCGTGATTTAGACATGGTGCTTAATGGTTTCTCTTACAGTATGTTCTTCTAAATCTCTACAGTTTGATTGAGAACACTGGGAGCTGGAGAGGCTAAGCCACTCGCTCCAGGTTTGCTTTACCTTCTGAACAGGGAAGGAGGTCAGGTCTACTCTAGACACTGGCTCATTTCTTCCACCACTGCAGGCGTGACTAGGGTTGTTTGGGTCAGAACCTGAGTCCTGACAGTCTCACCAAGTGAGAAGTGGCCGCTTGTCACCAATATGCCAATTGCAGAGATAAAATAGTGAAAAGCAGGGAGAGTCATTCAATGTGGCCGCCTTGGGCAGAGGAACAGATTAAAGATGTCCAGAGACGGCCAGATCAGTTGCCACGGTCCTGATGTAAGAGTTAGGTTTGAATAGAGGGCAAGAGGTGTGTATCGCCAAGCCATCCTCTCCAAGGGGTGATGCTGCCCGTGCCTTACCCATCACTGCCTCGTTTCAGTCTGCCTGAAAGGCGGATAAGGTGTCACAGCTGTGTGACATCTCTTCTTGAGAGGCAGACTCCTCTGGTTGGTACCAAGCATCATCCATTCCTTCCCCTGGAATGAGATTTCCTCTGGGAAACTGTAATTCTTTGGGGACCACGGTTCGATACCCAGAAACAAAGGGAGGACACAGACACAGGTGTCTCCCTTTACAGGGTTTCACTCGCGTCAGAACAGGAGACCGAGGGAGAATCAAAGGACCGAGGAGGCAAAAGAAACCAAGGGGAAGCGGGCTCCTTTTATTTCAAGGGAAGAATTCTGGTGGAGACATTCAACTGAAAGGCTGTTTTTGGAGAAAGCCTTTCTGCCTGTCTCCTGCGGGGGGGGGGGGGACATTCTGTTGGGGCTCACAGGGACCTGGAAGGAGGCAATGAAGTCTTCCCTTCACAGCTCAGTGAGCCTGAAATGGTGTAAGAAGCATCCTAACACAATGTATATACAAATTCTCACTTGCTCGTGTTGGGGTGGGGGTGGGGTGGAGCCCTGTGGTCCTGACAGTTCTCACACATGCGTATCTCCTGGCCTTGTTTCATCTTTTCTGTTTTAGTAAAATTATACTGCTACAGCAAAGGTGAAAACTATGAGTTTCTTCAGTTCTGGCGAACCCATGAGCAAACTCATTTCATTTTTACCAATTCCCATTTCTTAATTTATTTCGACTTAAAAATCGCTATCCTAATTTCTTTTGAAATACAGGGAAGATAAGGTGATAGGTTTATGTACCCAATGGTCTAGTAAGAAGCCTGACTGGAGACGTGTCTTCATGAGTCTAAGGCATGGTCCAGGAGAAGCTCACAGATGAGCCTTTGGATACTCTGAGACACAGCTAGGCTAACAGAGACTCTATAGGAATGTGTATAGTTTCTACAGAAGACAGAAATATTAGGTTTCCTATGCTCAGATTATTTGGTGATCCCACTATTGCCTGTACGCCAAAGATCACAGTGGAGACCGGGTTTGTGTACGCCAGCTCTGGATGGAGGAGCATCTCTATGCATCCGACGACTAAAAGGCCTTGTTATGCAGTGTTGTACTCCACTTGGCTGTAAACATGGTGCAATTCTTTTAAAATCCATATGTATTCATGCTTGAGGCTAAACATAATTTAAGTTGTATGGATTTCAGGGAAAAAAATGCTGCTCATTCAGAACTGACAGACCCCTTTGACATGGAACTGCCTGCAGATGGCTTGTTTCACTTTGTAATATAATGAAGCGGAAATAGCCAGTAACGCAAGCCATCAGTTTTGGCGTGGCATGCTAGTTAAGAAGATGGTGTCTCTAAGGCTAAGTCGTCTGATTCTGGTGAATTCAGCATGACATTTTGTTTTCTATCAGTCACTTAAGTACATTCGCCATCCCAAGAGTGAATTAACACTAGACCTTGTCATCTATAAACTGAAAAGTCAAATATGTTCTTCACTGGGACTACATTTTTTTTTTCAGCCAAAGAACACTGAAATAAAGCTTGAAATAATAAGCTCTAATATTTTCTGACTAAGAATCTGGTATATTCATTACAGAGAGAATCACAGAAATAAAAGAGGACACTCCCAAGAAATAGTACCTAGGATTTTATGTTCTTCAAAGAAAATCCTAAAGAAAGAAGATCATGAATATGTTTTAATATTCGCATGCATGTCCTTCGTGGATTCGTTGATTTGGAAAACTATTTGTGATAGTAGTGCTTATAGATTAAGCCTACATAGATTATGTTATCAAGGTGAATCCAAGCCAGCCCTTCATACCACAGAGGAAGGTAACTGCCCACGTCCCGTGGCCTAGATAGCAGCCATAGGTTAGAGAGTGCACGGTCTGTTTTTCCCCTTGCCATTCTTTCCACAGCGGGCATTACAGGGCATGTTTACACTAGTGGGGATAAACACATGCAGGACTGATAAGGAAATCACCTGGCTAGCAGGGACATGACACAATCAGCTTGGTGACTTAGGACACAAAGACTCCAGTGGGCTGAGTCTCTTTGGATGTAATGATACCGGTTAGGAAGCTAAGCAAGAAGATCTGGATTGGTGGGGTTTCAGAAGAAAGGGCTAAGAGCAACTGTTCCAGACAGAAGAGGGGCTTGAGAGAAGTAGTTATAGGGGCATCAGGAAGGATAATAGTGAGGTCAGCTGGAACAGGGCCGGTAACTTCCTGAGGTAAAGGAAAAGTGGAACTCAGAGTTTCGCAATGGAACTGTCTGGCAGACATCTCAAAGGCTTCCATGTACCTGGGCTGCAAGAGCTTACGCGAGGTTAAGTCGATGCTGTGAACATTGAACTCCAGTTCCAGGGGATCTGATGTCCTCTTCTGGCTTCTAAGGGGCTCTTGCACTCATGTGCACCTCCTTTCCCATAACTGAACAAAACAATATTTTAAAAAGAAAGCAAGGGACTGAGAAGCCTGACATACAGAATGAGGTCTGGTTCCAGCACAGTTAACCTGACTGGCGTGGTCTCTTCCGTGCAGAATGATGGATGCAGAGTGGATCACATGATATTTGGAGGGGATGTCCACCTTGAAGCCCTTTTATTTACTTGCACCTACTCTCTGAAGAGAGCTTGGTTAAATTGTCTTTTCTTTGGACAAAGTAACATTGTCCATTTTCTGCAAAAAGCTATGTATTCTCTGGCCATAGGCAGGTGCCATGCATTAGTGTCTTATTAGTAAGATATTTTAAGTTTTTAAAAATCCAAGCTTGAAAAGATCAATAATTTTGATATGTCTATTGTTTAAATTAAATAAAGCTATTGAATGCTAGAAATTTGATAAACTATATGATTCATTTTCGTTTGTTTTTTGGAGACAGGGTTTCTCTGTGTATCTCTGGCCATCCTGAAACTCAGCTCTGTAGAGCAGGCTGGCCTAGAATAGCAATCTGCCGACCTTTGTCTCCCTGAGTGCTGGGATTAAAGGTGTGCGCCACCACCGCCTAACCTTTAAAACTCATTTAAATTGTGGGAAAACCGATATTGCAGTCAGGACAGGTTAGCTCATTCTGCAATAACAGAGTGCCTGTATGTTTTGGCCTAATAATAAACGCTCATTGTGCATCTTACTGTATGTACACATCAGTTTGGCTAGAGGCATTACTGTGTGATTTCTCATTGTCTTAATTTTATGAGGCAGGCTGATGGAGCAGACTTTAGTGGAGCATCGAGCATTGCAAAGAAAGCACAGTATAGTTAGACTATTTATGTTCCTGACCAGTAGAGACTCAGGCTGCTTCTGTTCACCTTCTATTAATTAGGGTCAGCAATATGGCTCAGTGGGTAAAGGTGCCTGCTGCCAAGCGTGATGATCTGAGTTCACACCACAAGACCCACAATGTTGGCTGCGAGGTGGTGGCACACGCCTTTAATCCCAGCACTCGGGAGGCAGAGGCAGGTGAATCCCTGTGAGTTTGAGGCCAGCCTGGTCTACAAGAGCTAGTTCCAGCATAGCTAGGACTGTTACACAGGGAAACCCTGTCTCAAAAAACAAACAAACAAACAAAAAAACCCTACAAGGTTGAAGCAGAAAAATCTACTCCCTCACATTGTCTTCTGATTTCTACATGTCACATGCATATGTACATGTAATAAGTATAAATATAACATATAAATTTATACACATAAATATAAATGTAGTACAAAACCAGGTTTAAGAAAACACTGGGAGATAATACAAAGTAGGTTTAAGATTTTAAAATTTGTCTTTACTTCACACATATTAGTGTTTTGCCTTCACATATGTAAGTATGTGACATTCATGTAGTACTTGAGGAGACCAGAAGGTGTCGGGTCCTCTGGAACTGGAGTTGGACTTGGGAAACACCATGTGGATACTGGAAACTGAACCAAGTCCTCTGGAAGAGCAGCAAGTGATCTTAATCACTGAGAGTTTTCTCAAAAGAAAAACAAAAGAAAGCTTCCAGAACTTGAGCGTCGTTCTCACGCAGGAACCATGCATCTCTGTAGCATGCGTACTTTAGAATGCATTGCTGCCAAAGTGAGCACACAAATATGATTTTTTCCTAGTTATGAAGTTGCTTGGTCAGAGCCAGGGCTCAGTCAGAACAGTCACCTGCCCTCAATCAGCCAGTTAAACAGACAGCAGTGAAAACTGAGAAAGCAGATTAGCAAATGCAAACACAATGAGAAGAGGAACAAATAAAGAAATCCATTGACTGCCTAAGTCCATCCTTGGGAGTTCAGACATGAGACTCAGGTTTAAATAGGGAGTGAGAGGTATTGATAACTAAGAAGTTCTGACCAAGGTGTGGTTCTGCCCATCACTGTGACCCAGCATTATGTCCACTCCCTTCTCTCCTGTGTGTGTGGGGGGGTGTCTCACAACTTGTCAGAAGTCTCTTCCCAGAGAAGAGTCTCTCCCCTGGCTGACTAGGCTTTGCAGCCTTTCCTTCTCCCAGCACAAGATTCCTGGGGATTCCAATTTCTCAGGCACAACGGAGTCGGTACTCTGATGCCAAAGGGACGTTTTGTTATGTCTGCTCTGATGGCTACAAATGTCGGTTGCTGAGACTGCTGTCCTCATCCCCAGTCCCCACCGCAGAGCATTTGTGCTACTCAGAATAGTATCAGTTCCCCACCTCCTGGAGGACAATGACATCTGGAGAACTTAGGTATTGTCATAAGCATCCTGTTCTAAAGACCACAGAGTAAGAAGGGGGTCAACAGAGGCCTTCCACGTACACAGTGACTTGTTGAACTAGTGAGCTCTTTAGGAGAGGGACTGGTTTTCACATCCCCTTACAATGCCTTCAGACTTTCTCCGGCTCATGTGGTCTTTCTTCTTTCTGAATGCTTCTTTTCGTTGTAGATATTTCAGGGACTCTGAGGAGTGAGCCGAAACATTCTTGTCCTCCTCTCGCAAAGGTTACACACACCTGCGGACACACTGTGGACACACCATGTCTCCCAGCCTTAAGGGCTCTGCAGTCTCTCCCAGTGGCTCCGCCTGCCTCTGACATGCGCAGTGCTGTCTGTGAAGCAGAACACAGTAAAATAGCATCGTGTCATCTCCCGCTACATCCTCCATGGTGGTTATAAAAAGATGCTATGATTGAAATTAAAAAATAATTTAATTGCATGTGTGAAGATTTCTCTAATTGTCTGATACCCCAAACTCTCTCTAAATAGAACAGATACAACAAAAATTCAAAAACAAATTGAGGGTCTTTGGAGCATGCTCGGTGAACTAGTGGAGAAGTAGAGAGTGGTTGGAAGTATTGCTAGGTCATTTGCTCAACATTGTTTGGCTATTAACTAGTTGGAGAGCAGGCTGGGGGAGGGGGATTTTATACCCGTTGGTTACCTTACAGTACTTTTGTCTATTTAAATGATTTTTAATATTTCTTTTACGCTATATGTTTGAAAATCATCGACTGGTTACTTCCATTGAACATTTACAATTTGACACTGATTTCAGCTAGTCCCTCTCAGACTTCAGTGGGCATCAGAATCCTCTGCTGAGCAAAACCCAGACTCCTGAGTCTGTCCCGGAATGGGCATTCCCAGTCAGTGGGTCTGGAATGGGCTAACATATTGCATTTTCGGCAAGTCCCCAGGAGATATTAATACTGTTGATCCCAGTGTGGTCACAAGCTTTCAAGGAGTTGATGCAGGAAACTGTGCGTGAACTGCTGGGAAACCATCTTCCTAGTTTCCCCAACACTGCGTGTTTGCGGAGTGGGCGTGGGGCAGATGTCACAGCCAACATGGCAAAAGCAAGCATCAAGTCAGAGCTGTGAGCTAGAAAGGGCCCAAGCAGGATTAGCTTTTCTGCATTTCTCAATCCCTACACAGACCATTTCATACCCCTCTCCACAAGGCCTGCTTCCTCTTGGCTCACCCTACAGTTGCTTTGTTCTTGTTTAGATAACAGAGAGTTTCAGTAGAACATTCTTTTGAAAAATTATGCAAATTAAACTAAAGTCTTGAGGGGAAAAAAATACTTAATCCTTTTTCTGGTTCCAGCATTGCTGCGTCTTGTAAACAAGTCCTGGGGTGAGAGTTAACTGCAGCCACTTCTTTGGAAGTCTTGGTGTTCCTTGCCAAGCACAACACCGTGGCCTCTACCTGACTCCCCCCCTGAAAGCCCTTGAGTCCTCTTTGGGGTGGTTTAACGGGAGTTCTCTCTAGAGTCACAAAGCCGGCACATTTTAAATAGAATTAGGGGGAGAATTAATAAGGGGAAGCAGATTTACTTACAGTCTTGCCAAACCAGGGGGAGGGACTGCTTGGTTCTTTCTGCCTTTTCTTGTACTGTGAATCATAGCTGAAATTTTGTAGAAAAAAAAATGAAGCAAAGCTAGGAAATATTCATGTCTGTTTATTATAAACATGAAGCCTCTTCCTGGGAGATATGTCCCCCTCTTGTTGGCACCAGGACCTCAGTCTTTCCTTTAACTCAGCCTGGGATTCTAGAGAAATTCTTTCGGGGCCATTGTTTTCCTAAGCTGCTAGTGAGAGGCAGACACCCAAGCATTTCTCTTCAGTTGTCTTTCTCACTATGGCCTCGGCGTGTTGCTTGCAGACTCTGCCTGGCCACTGTGAAGTCTGCGACATAAAAGAAGGGGCGGCAGTGTCATGAGCGTCCTTACCCCTGATGACAACGGTAAAGGGCGTAATCACATCGATGTTTACCAGCACTTCCTAGGTAACTTCAGGCTGAGCTAGATGCCCAGCCCCTTCGTGGGTCAGCCTACAAATGAGGAGCCCAAGGTTTAGAGTTTTGACAACATACCTAAGTCTCACAGCTGGAAAGGCAGAGTTAGACTCAAACCTGGGTCTGTCTAACATCTCCCGAGTCCCTACGGCAGGACTCCTGACATTCCAGTTTCAGCCCCTGGGCTCTGTCTTCGGTATCCATCACGTCTTAGGCTCACGGCCCTGCCTCCACATTGTGTGTGCCCCATCCTGATGCAGGATCCTCTCCTAACCCCTGCATTAGAATTGTTCTATCAGGGCTGGACTGGGGAATACCCCCTCCTCTACTCTTCGAGAATGTTATGTTGAAACCCAGCTCTATTCGGTCCACAGTGCCTGTGGCATCAGCCTTTCCCCTTTTGCAGATACTGACAAGCAGCCTCCTGAGACATTGCCAGGAATCTCAAGCGGATAGACTTCCAGGGGCCAGGGTTTCTTATCTGGGGAAGAGAATCGACAACTACGTGGGAATTGGTGTCTATACACCGTGTTCCCTGATCTCTTTCCTGCCTCTCTGCTGAGTATTAGAGAGCCTCACTGTAGAACAAGTTCTGTCCTCAGAAATGCATAAGGTGAGACTCCCACTTCTGCCATGTGGGCTGTCTTCAGAGCAGTTAGCATGCTGTTTGGTTCTGAACTCTCCTCAGAACCCCACCATACAATTGTCATCTGTTTCTCTATTATGATGCTGATAATTTCTCATATAACTCTATATCCCCAACCATACATCCCAATGTCCTCCCGAATCCTTAGCCCAAGACCTTTCATACCAGTGCCCCAACAACCATCTCTCTGGTTACTCCTGGAGGATGCTGTTTATCACCTCTTCTGCTTGTTTGCTTCCTCACCCTCCTGTCAGGATTGAGGGCAGGCTAAGTTCTGTCCCAGACTCCTGCGCTGAGAGAATGGCATAGAACCCCGGCAAAACAGAAGAGATATTCTAAATTCTAAAAGGAGAGGCTTGTGCCTTCCTCACAGAGAACGGAAGCCGCCTGCTGGGAAGGGAGACAGCAGAGGCTGGTCTCGTTTGAGAGGAGAGAACGGGTTCAGCCACCTCACAGCAAAACCCACGTTTTCTGGCCTTTGTTCATGGTTTTCTATCATGGTTGGCTATTGTAAAATAGCCAGATGCACATAGATTTTTTTCCCTCTGTTTGGCTAAACTGTAAATGAATCGCCTTTACCACGTTCTATTTCCTAATGACTTTTGGGATACAGGGAAACTAACGTTGTGGTTATGGATGGATGAATCTGAGTGCCTGGTAATGTTGTCTCTTAGAATTTGGATTCTTTGGTGTTGCAAACATGTTCGACCTTCCCTCTCTGCCTTCCCTCTCTGTCTGGTGTCACTTTCCAGAGCTCCTAAGGGTTGTATGTAAAAGGAAGCAGCAAATGGAGCCTGTGTGTGGACTAGACAGCCCACGCCATTTGGGTAGGCAGAAGGCAATGCTGTCACCTTGCCTTCTGTCAACTTGTAAGGACCATTTCATGTTTATCGCTATAACAGCGATGTGAAGGAAACTCTGGGATGAGCCAAGTTAGAAAGACAGGCAAGCTCGGAGAGCCTAGGGAAGGAACTCAGCCGCTCACCCAAGTCTTATCCAAAGTGGCTCACCAGCTAAGAAGCAAAAATTCCTGCATGATTAATATTTGCCATAAACATTGAGGACCCATAGCCAATATTCCTTTCTGTGATGGCTGTTCTTGGAAGTCAACTTGACCACATCTGGAATTAACTAAAACCCGAATGACTGGGAACACCTGTGAGGGACCTTTCCTTAATTAAATCACTTGAAGTAGGAAGAGCCATTTTAAATCTCCATCTTTGGGGTGGGAAAATCCACCTTTAATCTGCTACCCCTTCGGCAGGCAACCTGTATAAAGGACAAGGAAGAAGGAAGCTTGCTCTCTCTGCCTGATTGCTCTCACTCTCCCTGGTCAGTCCATCCCCCCACTTTAGAAGGCATTAGAGCTTACTTCTTCAGGATTCTGAGATATACTTATGACCAGCTGAGCATCCAGCCTCATGGACTGAACAACTACTGGACTCTTGGACCTTCCATGGAAGCTCAGAGTGTGCTAAAAGCCCATGGTATGAACTATTGTACAAACTTAAGGAGCCAAATGCATTTGATTATCCTAATTCACCCATTGTGAAAGACAATGAATTTGGTGACTCTGTATATAAAACTTCCAACAATTTGTGGAAAAATAAGAAAAACGATGATACTGGCTGGTTGCTGTTAGCATCTCTGGGTAAACTGACAAAGAAAAAGAATGAACTCCACGATAAAATTAAGCAATATCTAGCATTCCAGAATATGGTGAAGAACACTGAACTCATCAATAAAATCAGCTGGCTCCAGATGCTCATTGTCTAAAAGTTTCTAAGTGTACCCTGGAAGAGAATCATTCTTCAGCAGCCCCAGAGCTCAGGCTGCAGAAAATTAAACAGAAATCTTCATTGTAAGGTGGGTGGGATTACGGTGAAAATTGAAATCCCAGCCTCGGAGGGTGAAGGCAGTTAAAGTAAGAGCATTAATGTTAAAGAAGTTAATGAAGTTAAAAGAAGTTCCCACTCCCACCCCCACCCCCTGAAATACTGCATTCTCTATAATCCTTCAGCATCTGCTAAATCATCAATGACTTTCTCAGGGTCCACCAACAGTTGCCTCTAGAGCTATAACCAGACTTCAGGCTAAGCAGACTCCTAGAAGGGACCTGGGAAGTGTACTCCACAAGGAGGTACATTCCAATATTAAAGAGCTTAATGAATTTGCTAATTCATTCAAGCAGAAGCCTGGGGAATATGTGTGGGAATAGATTGTAAAGGTGTGGAGTCATTTGGGGAAAGAACAGAAAAAGAACCAGGCTGAGTTTGATATGGGCCCACGGAATGGAGATTCTAGATGTGATATGGAAGCTCACACAGTCAAAAGGATGTTAAATTTTTATTTAAACGACTGGCTGAAGCAGTCTTCAAAAGATGGCCTGCTGAAACGGAGCTGGAGATGCCCGATATACCTTGGCTTGGTGTGGATGAAGGGGTTTTAAAGCTCAAGAAAGTTGAAGTGCTGGAATGGGCACACTGCAGAAACCTAATCCTCCACACTGGGAAGGCTGAGAAGACACACCCTTCCCCAGTTTTGTAGGACACACAATGGTGAGGGGGCACCAGCATGAAGACCTCTGTTGTCCCCTTCTCTTTGTGTCAGACCTTAGAATTGGAGATGCTGCTGCTCAGTTGGGTGAATTAAATGCAGTGGGTTTAATTGGGTTCCAAAGTAGCCCTGAACTGCCAAAGGCAAGGTGATTGTAGTTATCGTAATGGGTAGCACGACAAAGTAATGTTTATAAAGGCCTGAGCCATGAAGGCTAGCACAGGCAGAGGGAATTTTAGGGTGGAATGGCTCTTACGAACCTGTGGTACTGGCTGATCAATTATGGTGTTTCCAGGCATGAGGCAGAGAAGAAGCCTACTAAATTGTTTTGAGTTGTAGACGTGGGAAAACTCTCAAATGAAAGGAATGCTCCATTGGATCATGGGCAAAAGGGAATCTTGGCTCATGAAGCAATTTCCAGACTTGAGCCAGTCTGTAGACCCAGAATCCCTTGAGTGGAGGGATGGCTAGATTATTCTGAGAAAAAAAACATTGATAAGAGACCCAAGAGCTTTATTGTTAGACTTTCTCCAGTCCTTCCACAGAAGTACCTTATGGCCTCTCACGAGGGCAACTGGACACTTGGGGAAAGGAAACAATCAAACTTTCTGGGGTCTACTGGATATTGGTTCTAAATTGATGCTGATTCTGGAAGATCCCAAGAAACATTATGGCCTTCCATTTAAAGTGGGGTCTTATGGAGGTCAGGTGATTAATGGGGTTTTGGCTGAAATCCAACTCACAATAGGTCTGGTGGGTCCCTGAACTCATCCTGTGGTTATTTCTCCAGTCCCAGAATGTATAAATGGGATAGATATACTTAGAAGGTATTAGAATTCTCAGATTGGTTCTCTGACCTGTGGAGTGAGGGCTCTTATGGTTGGAAAGGAGAAATGGAGGCCATTAGTAAGGTACTATTTTCTTTCTGCCGAAGAAAATAGTGACCCCAAAACAGGATCACATCCCTGGAGGAACTGCAGAACTTCGTGCCACCATCAAGGACAGAAAGATGCAGCGGTGGTGGCTCCCACCACATCTGCCTTTAACTCTCCTCTCTGGCCAGTGCAGAAGACAGATGGATCGTGGAGAACAACAGTTGACTATTCAAACTCAGTTAGGTAGCCACTCCAACCGCAGCTTCTCCACCACATGTGGTGTCGTTACTGGAGCAGATTAACACATGTCCCAGTACATGGTACGTAGTTACTGATCTAACAAACACCTTTTTCTCAGTACCTGTACACAAAGATCACCAAAAACAATTTGCTTTCAGTTGGCAAGGCCAGCAGTACACTTTTATAGTTGTACCTCAAAGATATATTAAATCTCCAGACCTGTGTCATAACCTAGCTAAGGGAACTTGGTTGTCTGTCTCTTCCACAAAATATCATATTGGTTCACTATATTGGCGACATTATGCTGATTGAACCAAGTGAGCAGGAGGTGGCAACAACTTTGGACTCATTGGTAACACATATACTCTCTGCTCTCCCCCCTCTCCCCTTCCCTTCCATAACCCACTAAATAAATATCCAACCTCACTCTGCATGGCATGCCTATCCATGTCTCTGTTTCTCACCTGCCGTGTGGCTCCCTGCCTGGGACCAGATGCCTTCAGAGACCTGTGGCATGGTCTTGTGGTGTGCCTATCTGTCTCGGTCTCTCACCTACCATGAGACTCCCTGCCTAGGCTCCCTGCCTAGGACCTGCTGGCCCGCATGGCCTGTGGACCACTCGGGGGCTCCCTCCCAGCTGTTTTTGTGGCCCTCCATGGTCTTGTGCCCACTGCTGCCACTCGAGGACCTGCAGTATTTTATTTAAACCATTACAGATGCCCTTAAGTGAACAGGCTAAGAAAGGAATGGCAGCATTAAGAGGAGTGATTGTATCCAGATTACCACAAGGACATTGGACTACTTCTCCACAAGGGAGGTAAGAAAGATTATGTCTGGAGTACAGGAGATTCATAGGGCATCTCTTGGTGTTACAGTGTCCTGTGATTAAAGTCAGCAGGAAACTACAACAGTCTAGTCCAGGCAGGATGACAAAAGGCACAGACCCTTCAGGAATGAAGGTATGGGCCACTCCTCCAGAAAAAAAAAAAGCCAAAACCTGTTGAGGTGCTTGCTGAGGGTGGAGGACGTACAGAATGGGCAGTAGAGGACGGAAGGTAGTTATTAACACCAGCTAAGGCCACGTGACCAGTTGTAGAACTGGGAGTTATAATTGCCGTGAGTTTTTCTCTCACATTTTGTTAAAAATGTGTTTGTAAAAATATTTGTGTTTTCTTTCCTCTATTTCTTTATTGTGTAATGTAACACCAATTAAAAGAATATCTGTGGCTATCGTATTTAAGTTGAGGTACTGAAGAAAATGTTCCTCAAGAGACATGGCCACCTAGTCTAAATTTATAATGTGTTTGCAGTTGTACGAGGGGCAGCTATATCATGCTATGTATAATTATAACCTGGTTATTGTTTTCATTTGGAAAATGACAAAAAGAGAGGGGATTATGTGTCAAGTTAATAAGGAGTGGTCTTGTGATGGCAATTCTTGGTTGTCAACTTGACCGCATCTGGAATTAACTGAAACTCTAATGATAGCATACCTGTGAGGGAGTTTATTTTCTTTCCTTATTTCAAACATTTGAAGTGGGAAGGCCCATTTCGAATCCGGATCTTTTGATGTGGGAAGACGCACCCCTTGATCCAGATTTTTTGAGGTGGGAAAATCCACCTTTATCTGGGCCACATCTTCTGCTGGCAGCCTATATTAAGGACACAGAAGAAGAAAGCTTGTTCTCTTAGCCTGCTTGCTCTTGCTAGTAAGTCCATTCCTTCCTGGCATTGCAGCCTGTATCTTTAGATTCCAGCATACACTGAAGACCAGCTGAGACATCCAGCCTCATGGAGTTCCTAGCCTTGTGTTACATGTACTAGACAGGCTAATGTCCCATGAATACTTGGTTGGGTCGTAGAGTCCTGATGATCACCCTCCCACTCCCACTCCCATACAGGCTTGGATTCTCTCTGTAATTTGAGACTAGCACATTTCAAACATTTGCCTTTTCACTTGACAGAATCATTAATCATATATTTCAGCAGGCCACCTTTTAAAAACGCCACCCAATTGGCTCCAGTCATTAACTGGGTCATCCAGAGCTATCTTTGATAACTTATCCTGAACTTGAAAAACTGAGAGGAAATGTTTATCATTAATTTGTATCTATAGAAACAGAGATTGGCTCTAATTAAGATAGACTGGCTGTGAACCAGAGAGTCTGAGGATTTTCCTCCTGCTTAGAAAAGCAAAGCAAACCAAAACAGACGGCATAATCTGTGGAATAGGGACTCAAGAATTCTCTCTACTGTGTCCTTCATTACATGTTACATCCTACTGAGCAGAATGTAATTTATTTGCCCTCCAGGCATCCTCATAGGTGAATGGAGACTTTGGTTGGTCCTAATTCAGGACTATAATCACTCTGAAACAGATAACTACAATGTGCTATATTTGCAGGAGGTAGGAATGGGGTGGGGTAATTTTTTAAAAAAAGTATATGGTAAAGTACTTCCCTTTGACTTCTTGATGGAGGCACACTATTTTGAATGCTTAAGGCTTTGACTTAGTCCTCAATAAGGATTTGTACTTAATTTAGTTTAATCTACTGTAGCACTGAACTCCCTCGCCCACTGACTCACTTATTTTTCTAAGGATAGGTGGTATCTTTCCTTAGGGTAGGTCAAGGGTGTTCTGTCTCTCTAATCTGCTCCTAGCTCCTTCTTTTCCTGTGACTTGCAACTGCATCTTGCTGCTTTCACCAACGTTGTTTCTGTCAATCAAATTAATCCTTAAATGAACGAATGTCAGTGCTTGATCAGCAGGATCTTTTTATCGACCTGTGGCTTCAGTCACATACTGTCCATAAGATGAGTACCCCAACAGCTGGTGCAGAGAGTAGTAATACCAGAGAGACCCAATGTTTCCCAAGCTTCTGTGGCGGGTATCAGACTAAGAACAGGAACATACATAATCCTGGCCACCTCTGTGAGGAACAAACATGTCATTCAGCCTGGATTTGGAGCTTGGCAAGGCCTGGGCTTTACAAGCTTGCTCTGCTACCTCACACTGTGCAAATGGTTTTCTCCCCATGTTCAGATTGCTGCCCTTTAACCGTGACCTGGGAATGGTTAGCAACGTGAGTGCCTTGGAAGGGTCGTGGTCTTCTGCAATGATAGCAATTCTCTTTCCCTTAGGGTACCGAAGAGCTGCTTTCATTGTGGTGTGCATCTTACGTACCCTGTCACAATCCCCCTTCTTATCCCTCCTTCCCTTCCCAGGTGAGGAAGAAAGCTCTTGATGAGGATAAACAGTTTCTAAAAGAATTTTATCATTGTGATGCAAACACAGAGTGCATTTTCTCATAGGTTGTGTGCCCAGAAAGGGCAGGCTATGTTTAGATCACTTTCTATTCACATGGCCAAGAAAAAGGAAGGAAAAAGACAAGCCAGATCTCACGGAAGATGGGGTCATGGAAAAAGTGAACAAACAGCCAGAAGTTCTCTGCCTTGGGCTTCTGATTAAGAGAATGTTTGAGGTAGGAAGAGAATCGGAGTTTTAGGGAAATCCCGGTCTGATGTCACATCCATTACTTACTGACATTGTCAGCCTGCATGTTGTGTACGTTCCATCAATTTCTGTAACCCTGAGGAGAGAAAGAGCAGAAAAGCAGGAAGCTTTCTTAAGTCAATACAGTCTTATCTGACAAGAAGCACAGGCCAGGACACCACAAGATAGCACATCAGAGCATTGCAGAGGGCAGCTCCTTAAAGACACAGACCTCCAGTCTTGAACAGAAAAAAGCTGTGGGTCATTATGTTCACTCACTCCCTGCACACAGGCCTTGCCAGGAAGTTGGTCTTCACAAGTAATCAAAGCACCTTGATGGGATGAGATTCTCTGTCTCACACATAGAAAAATCCCAAGATTGAGCTGGAGCAAAACAAGAGTGATTTCAGTGTAGCAAGAATAATAAAATCTCAGATATATAAATTGGGTTTTCTGAAAACCAGAAAAGCAAAGTAGCCAGACACTAGAGAAGTTTTATCTCTACCAAGGCTTGGTGAATTCAAACCAAACAGAGTCTCTCTTTTTTCTGATTTTATATTCCCTCTAGTACTAGGATTAAGGGCATATAACTCCCTAGTACTGGGATTAAAGGTGTAGGCCACCACCACCTAGATTTATTTCTGCATTGATCTTGTGTAGTCCAGGATGGCCTTGAACTCACAGAGATCTGTCTACCTCTGTCTGGCAAATCCTGGGATTAAAGGTGTGTGTCATCACTTCCTGACCTCCAGTGGCTTTAGCTTTGCCTTTGGTCTTCAGGCAAGTCTTAGTTATCAAAACACAAATAATATGCCACTACATTTCAGAACTTCAGGGACTATGCTGAAAGGGCACAGGAACTGGCTCTGAGAGGTTCCTGCTGCCTTTGGCTATGAGTATCTAAAAAACAAAAAGAGACGGTTTCAGTTAGTTTGACATAGTAAAGCCATCATAGTATTTCAAATAAAGGTTAACATAATGAGCAGCTGGAAGCAAGAGCGAGTGCACTGATGTGTATTTAATTTTGCCTTGTTATAAGTATGGAAACGACAGACAGTGGCCTTTATGTTTCTTCTTTTGGACAGTATCTACTTACAAACTTTGGATAGAGTTTCTGCTTGTTTCTTGGTGTGTGAGGAGGAAGAGAACAAGGCTGGATTTGGCACTGCAACTCCTGGGCCCTGTGTCAGTGGGAGGGTGGGGCTCCTGAGGGCAACAGGGTGATGGTGGGCACTCTGGGGAGCTCTCAGAGAGCCCATGTGCACTCGGATGCAGCTGTCTTGGTAACATCACTGTTATGTTTTAGATATCCCCACAAAATTCATGTGCTGGAAGTATGTTGCTTTAACTCCCAAATACAACAGTCTTGAAGACTGGTTCTAGTGGGAGGTGTTTACATCCTGAGGATTCTCTTCATGACTAAACTAGGAAGTGAGTTTGCTGTATACGCAAGTGTTTGGTCTCCTCTTTTCCACTCTTGCTCTCTCTCATCCATGAGATGCCTTCGTCTATGCTATTGTATAACAGCAATAATAATAATACCACGTGTGTGTATATATGTATATAAATCTATGTATAAACTCATGAATTAATTCAAATGGCTTACTGGTTGTGGTCCAACTAGTCCAACGATGGGTATCTACCAATGGAAACTCCAAGAATCCAGTAGTTGTTCAGTCCACGAGACTGGATGTCTTTAGTATATGTCAGGATCCTGAAGAAGTAGGCTCTAATGCCAGTGAAGAAATGGTCTTGCCAGCAAGAACGATTGGATTCTAGTTGATTCTAGATGTAGTCAAGTTGACAACCAAGAATAGCCATCACAGGCCCTCATCAGATGTGAGCCTCTACATGCTGGACTTCAGCCCCTACAACTGAGAGACCGATAAACTTCTGCTCATTCTAAATCAGTCTTACTCTGACATAGAAACAACCTGTCCTTTGCTTTTCATTTTTTCAAGACAAGGTTTCTCTGTAGTTTTGGTGCCTGTCCTGGAACTAGCTCTTGTAGACCAGGCTGGCCTTGAACTCACAGAGGTCCACCTGCCTCTGCCTCCTGAGTGCTGGGATTAAAGGCATGTACCACCACCCAGCTTCTTACACCTTTGGAGACTAATTATGAATTTCCTGGAAGCTCCCCAAAAACTTGTATCTGTCTTCCATATTTTAATAATGAAAAATGCAGTTATTTTATCTAAAGAAATTAAGAGATATTACTTTTTGTAGTGTTAATTTTTAATCACTATGAGTATGGTACCAGTCTTCTAGAAATTAAAGCTTGTTCCAAGGACCTTTTTTAAGTCTAAAGAAAATATAATAACTGTATGTTGTATTCAGCTACCAAGCAGTTGATATAGGGACAAATTATGTTAAAAAGCACTTTGCTGTTCAATAATTTAAGAGATGCTTGGCCTATCAGAGGGCATCACTTCCATTCTTTCCTCCATCTTGGAACTTGTGGACCCCTCCTGGAATAGGACTTGAAGATAAACGGCGAATGTATCTTTAAGCCCAAGGTCTGAGGCCGTTCTTTTCCCAGCTCTAAGCGAGAGCTCTGGAAGCAGACGGACAGGAAACGGAAGAACAGATGGGCAAGTGGCTCCTTTTGAAATGGAGATGAAGCTGAATTCTATCCGGGCAAAACATAAATGTACAGATACGCAGGAAAACATTGGCTCTCATGGCAAACCAAACAAAACCAGAGTAACTGGAGAAAGGCAAGGGGTGTGGATGGAAAGAGCAACATGGTTCATGCTAAATTCCCAAGCTACTCTCCTGCCAAGGCCATTGGGCACAAAATACCATGTGTACTGTACTCATCAAAGTCTCAAAGTCATGGAAAAATAAGCAACATTGTAATTTCCCATTTTCCTGTCTTCTTGGGAAGGTGTCAGATATCTGTGCCGAAAGGAACAAACACAGACCGTAGACCTGTAAGGTCAGGGCATCACACTTAGCTCCTCCTTCTGACCTGTTCTTCAGGTCCTGTGAGGAGCCTGTCCTCAGCATCTGCCCACGCGCCACTACCTCGCTTCCCCAGTGGTTCTCGGGTGGCTGCTTTGACCTAAGTGGTCTTTCATTCGTCCTTTCTAAGCTGATGTTTCTGGAAGAGGTGAGAGCTATTCTCGGGATGAAGATTGATCCGATGAAAATGCTTAGAAGCTTGGGGGCACAACAGTGAAGTGGGTGCTTAATTTTTTTTTTGAATAACCATTAAAAAACTGGGTATCCTCAGGCAACTTGAACCCAACAGGATCCGACTGCAGGCATCTTCACGGTCATCTTCACAGCTTTCTCCGAACTTGCTCTTCGGTGAGCTCTGACTCAGGGAACAGCACCTGCGTGCTCCTGCTGCTCATTCTAGAAGTGTCTGGGTTGACTGGACACCCTCCTGTTACCTGCCATGTCCTTTCCCATGATCTCGTGCAAGCCTCTTGCTTCTGCCGCTGCCACACAGCGAAGTCAGCTCTTCCTGAAGGTTTATTGAATGCAGTCTGTTTTGATTACTTTCTAGGATTAAATGGCTTCATGACTCTCATGGTAGAAAAACCTCCTTACCACGACCCTCTGTGACCTGCCCTCCCTTCCGTGCCTTCCATTATTTGAAGCTGCTTCTTCCATTTGCCTCCTCTCCTCTAGTTTTACTCCACGTTACCGAGGGTTTGATACCTGCAGCTTTCTGCTTGTGTGCTTTGACGATTCTGACTCTCCAGTTTCAGCTTCCATGAGTTGCTCTGTGATAGTCTGGACCACTGGCCTCTCTATGTGTCTCCACAGCACCCTGCAACCCCCAGTTTCTCCACAGGACTGTTTCCTGAAAGCAGAACTGATGTTTGTCAGTTACCTCAATGTGGTTGGAGCACGGCTTATGGTGACCATTTTGCTGTGATTTCTGCTCACACAAAAATGTTCCTGCACATCAAATCATACTATAGAGCATGGGTGAATTGTGGAAAATGGCAGCAGGAGCCTCATCCTCTTGCTGAGCTCTTCTCAAAGGAAGTCAGAGCGAGCAAACTTCACAACCTCCCGAACCTGAGACTAACACCACTCTATCAGTACCCAGGGCAGGTTCAAGCAAAGTAAGTGGTGTCTACATATGTTAACAAGATGGACAAATTAAATTAGAGCAGAAAAGCTCCCCAACATTCTCCTACTGGGGAGGATGGCCAGATGCAAGATTTTAAAACGTTCTTCATTTTAAATTACTTCTGACGAGTCTAATGTGTGCCAAGATCCCTGCTTAGGATGCATGTCCTTAAAAAAAAAGCATTTCGGCATGCACAATGTGCATGCATGCATGCACACCTATACACCCCCCCCCCCCCCACACACACACATTGAAGAGTTCAAGAGTCTTGGACAGATTGTGCTGTTCCTGTAGTTGTCCTTTCCACCCCGGGGTTCAGATGTGAGGGCCATGCCTGCTAAAGGGAGAGATTTAAACAATTAAAAGGGCATTGTACCGCCTTACACTTTCAAAATGTGAAGAAGAGCAAAGTAGCCATAGCCAAAGAAATGAGTCAGGCGAAGGCTCCACAACAGAGAGTGTGAGCAAGCGCCAAGTGAGACCAAGAGTTCTCTTGAAGGACTGAACTGACACAGATTGATGGGCCCAGTATTGAGTGTTGGGAATTCCTGAAGATACAGGGGAGGAGATGCAACATCCCCAAGCTAGAACTCACCAAGTGGAGCCAGACAAATGAAAGCTGTCACAGCACACACAGGTAATAGTGTAGGCATTATCTTAGTGGGGGAGACATACCCAATCAATATTAGCAAACGCTATGGGAGTGGACAGGATGGTACAGGCAGCTGGCAGGGGCCCCGCCCACTGTCCTGCTGGGAAGGAAAGAGAACAGCCACTTGACCTCGGTTAAAGCCCAAAGGTAAATATGAGAAAACTTCCTTCCAGGATGCTAATCAAATTTGTGCTTTGTTGACTTGTCAACAATAGTGTCCCTTGGTGAAACACCGTGTTCCCACCCTCAGCATGAACATAATCCGTGAGAAAGGTGCTAGATATTTGAAGCTAGTAGTGGGAAATCTACACCTTCTTTTCCAGTCCCCTCTGAGGAGTTAGGGCAAGGCTCACAATTATTCCATTCTCTGCACTCATGGCTTGACTGCTTGGTCCTAAGTTTATATTTTACCTCGCCGCACAGCGCCATTGGATTGTGGTATCTTTAAATCTGGAGTACCCCTTGAGCATTAGGGATGCTCGCTTCACATATATCACGATGTACAACAGCTAATTGCATTTCTGAAGGAATCAGAAGGAATGGCCAGAGCCAATGAGTGTGGTCCCTCACCCCAGCGAAGCACTCACAATGTGGGAAGAATCATAAGGCAGCTGCCCGTCCATTCCTGTTTATTTATTCACACTTGTAGGGAGTTCTCTGTACACTGGGTCAATGGAGAAGCTCACAGTTCATCAGATAGACAGCAAAGTAGATGTAAAGGGCTTGTGGAATTAAGAGAACCAGAGCAACGCCAACTGGGCTCAGTGGTTTGTCTTTTCTCTGTCTTTCTGAGTTATATATGTGTGTGAATCCACCTCTCTACGTAACACAATAAAAAAAGAATATAAAAGAAGAGGTTGTGGATTTGGAGGAAGTGGGAGAGACATGGGAAGAGTTGGAGGGAGAAGAGGGGGGAAATGATACAAATACAGCGTACTCATGTGCAAAAGCCCAATAAAGTTTAAAAACAGAAGAAAAACGGCTCGTGGAAGAGATCCTTGTACCAATCCCCACTGCAGCGTCTCCTTCCTGTCTGTTCTGACACTGTTGGGTTAGGGGAAAAGGGGCCATCAGAGTTCGTCTGGAGTTCACTGTGCCTGGTTGTGAAATCCCTAGGGTCTACGCGTGGCAGTTCTCAAGGGAGGACTTTGGCTGACCTGGGGGAATCTGAGGGAAAAGAATCATAGATGTAGGGGGGTTGCTGATGGAAAAAACTCCCTGTGGGGTGAAAGATGACCATTGCCCACCCTGCCACAGCCATCAGAGAAGCGAAACTCACTTTCAACAGCTGTGGCTTCTGGCCATGCCATGTGTTCAAACACTCCCCCCCCCCCCCCGCCTCCCTCCCCGTGGAGATCTTCAGATTTAGTGTGGACTCTTCACCGCCTCCTCTGAACAGTAAGACTGAACAAAGGATGCTGGGAAATGTAGTCGTTCAACAAGAAGCTGGTAAGGATAAGGAAGGGTATTATGGGAATCTTGGTTGGGCACTACTGTCCGTTCTTGCCTCGGTCTGCTCAGTGACTGTATTTGGGAAAGCTCTGCTATCTTCTCTGGGAACATGAGTTGAACCTGTGTCCTGATATGAGAAGTGCCACCTAGGAGTGGCCTAGGAAACGGAAGGAAGTCAGGCCTTGAGGGAGAGAGAGAAGGAAGGGGAGTGAAGAACTGTCTTCAGGACTCAGGCAAGAGGGGCAGCTTTGGGCATTGGAGGAGGGTGGAGCATGCAAGAGACGCGTGGTTCCCTGATGTATGAAGAAGTAACTTAATAAAAGGCAAAGCCTTTGACCATAGAGGATATTATGGACAGATGCTGTATTATAGGTTGACATGGGGCTGGACTGGGACTGCAGCTTTCAAAGCTGCAACACGATCTGCAGAAATCACCCAGTAGCTAAACCTCTTTAATTTCTGATATTCAAGAGTTGAAGGATAGGACACGCCTAGGTCTACTGTTCCTCTTAAGTTGCTTGACACCTTAGTGAAGCCCCTGACCGTGAGATTGGCTTGTTTTAATTGTGCTTCTAAAGGTACCTGGCTCATTCCATGCGATGAGGTACACTTGTGATCCATAGCTGGGGAGGTGGGGGCAGGAGGCTCACTGGCCAGCCAGTCTAGCTTACTTGTTGGATTCCAGTTTAGTGAAACCACATCTCCAAAAAGAGGACAGTTAGAATGGTCAGAATTTTTTTTTTTTTAAAGAGGGGCAGTTCATGCTGGATATGGGGTAAGGAAAACACTCATCCATTGCTGGTGGGAGTGCTAACTTGGACAGTCACTATGGAAGTCAGTGTAGTGGTTCCTTGGAAAGCTGATAATGGATCTACCTCAAGATCCCGCTATACCACTCTTAGGCAGATGCCCAAAGGACTCTACACTCTACTACAGAGACACTTGCTCAACCATGCTCATTGCTACCCTATTCATAATAGCCAGAAATTGCAGACTGCCTAGATGTCCATTAGCAGAAGAATGAGTCAGGAAAATGGGGTAAATTACATAATGTAATATTAGTCACCTGTTGAAAATGAAATTATGAGATCCACAGCTAAATAGATGGAGCTAGGAAAAACCCATCCCGAGTGAGGCAACCCAGACCCAAAAAGACAAATATGGTCTGCCTTCTCTTATATGTGGCTGTTAGCTTTTAAGTCTTCGAAAGCATCTACTATCTGAATATTACAGAGGTTAGGTATAGAGTAAGGAATGAGGGGGGAGGGAAGGAATGCTCAAAAGAGAAGAAATAGAATATATGACTAGAGAGAGTGGGGGAGGGGAGACTGCGCTGGGAGATTTAACGGACATGGGGAGGCAAGGTTGTAAGATCCTGTGGAGAGGGACAGCTAACACTAGAAACCGTTTGAGGGCTCATATGGAAGCCTGCTCCAGTAGAGGCTTCTGTAAATATATACACATATGAAGGGAATATAAAAGCGTAACAGGGCAAAAGTTTCTCTATCTTGTCTCAGCTGGAGCCATCTTTGGTTTAAACTTAACTGACCCTTTTCTACCCCTACCTCAAAAAGTCCCACCACATCATTTGGGGCTGCTCTGTGAGAAGTATTTCTCTCCAGGCGGCTGCTGGCCGACTCAATACAGACTCTCAATGAGAACTTTGGTCGTGCTGAGTGATCTCTGAGTTGCCACCTGGAATAAACAGAGTTGCCAAAGAACAGGGGAGATGAAGCCCCCAGCTAGACATCCCTTGACGCTAAGTGAAATCTCCGATGCCAAGAATGGGTTACATCTAATTAAGTTGTTAGCCAAAGGATCCCAAAGGAAACCCCTGAAACACTCAAGCAATACCAAGGCTACTGTTGTTCTCTACAAACTGATGCTAAAGCCCTATTACTGAAGATACTGAAGATGCACTATTACTGAATATCGAGAAATCGAGCTGGTGCTTAACTAGACCCTTCACCCCTACTTCCTGGTGTTCATGGTACTGGAAAGTACTCTGCATACTACCAGAGGAGAATGGAAACACCAATCCTCTACAATCCCTGAACTCTGCCATGGGGACTGACTTGCAGGATAACCCTGTGCAATAAAGGTACAAATGTTGTGGGAGTAACCAACTAGTAGATGACTGGATTTAGGTCCAGTCCATCGGATGGAACCCATTCCTGCCACTGCTCCACGAGCCAAGAATAGATAGGCCATGGACCTAGGAGAAAACCAAACACTATTTATTGTTCTGTTAAGGGAACACAGCAATAAAATGACTTAACATTCAGCTACACCCATAGATCAGTGTCTTCCTCAACTATTATCAGAGAAGCTTCTTCTGAAGTGGATGGGAATGAATACAACAGGACAATGTGTAAAAAGTAAGAAACCTTGGAACACTCAGTCCTAAATGTGATGTCTCTATCAAATTCACTGCCCCCCTCCCCACTTTCCAGGGCTCAGGGAAGAAGAGACAGAAAGCTAGTTAAGAGCCAGAGGGGATGGAGGACAGCAAAGAAATAAGACCTAGACACAGCGGGGCTGCCACACACATGAACTGGCAGCAAGCATTTGGCCTGCACAGGTCTAACATGGGTCCCCACACTAAGATGGACACTAGACGGGAGTTCTCATCCCCAACCAAGACGTCATCTCCAATTAACAACGGCTCCTAAGGTAAGTTAGTTTCTCCAATGGAGTCTCATTGGGTATATAAACCACGTTTAAGGGCAGGTTTAATGCCCAGCAGTAGCTGGGCAACACCAAATTAACTCAGTGGTGTTTTGTAGATTCTTTTTGTCTTATATATATTGCTTCGTTTAGGCATTTTCTAAAACTTTACTAGTCTTTATCTGTATATTAAGGTTTCTGATTTTGAGTTTTATGGTACGTGTGTTTCTCATGGATTTTTATTTATTTTTTGTCCGTTAGTTTGTTAATTTTGTTTTATTCTCCTTGTCTTTTTTATTTATTTGCCTGTTTGTTTTCTTAGGATAGAAAGAGAAACAAGGTGTTGACTTGGAAGGGTGGGGAGAATCCGGGAAATGTAGGAGGGGAATTGTGATCAATATATATTGCATGAAAATAACTTCATTTTCAGTAAATAAAATAAAATGGGTCCACCCCTGAGGAACAACACATCATGTTCTCCTCTAGGCTCCACATGTGTGTGGACACACAAGTGTGCATGCGTGCATGCTCAAGTGTACCCCATCCCATACACATGCAAAAGGAATGTAGACTCACAAAATGCTGTTTGTTGACTCATTAACCCAAGAAAGATGTTTGAAATTTGTAATTTTGGCACTAGTTCCCAGACTCACCCCTTCCTTACCCACTCAACTTTGTGTCTTTTATATAGTTTTAAGGAAAAAGATAAGCAGATACTTGTTTCACAATTAGCACGCGCTATTGACCATAAGCTAACACCCGTTCTTGATGGAGTCCCCCAGCCTCCTGCAGCGTTCTTAGCCACAGTGAGGAAGCTGTAAATGATGTAATCTCACCCGGGGTGTTTTCTTCTTGGGGTACCAATTAGGCTGTGTAGACTGTGGTGCCGGGAGAAGGCCAGAACTTGTCATGGAAACTAAAAGCTGGGCGAGCCGTTTCCTGTCCCCAGAGAAGGGTCCTCTGCTGTGGCGATTCAGCTCAGAGGCTGGTGAGCAGTCCGGAGTGGGCGGAGGCCTGTATCGTGCACGGACAGCTGAAGGAGCCTCCTGAGTCAGTAGCTGTTAAAGCAGAGATTACCCGTGACACCATGGAGCTGAGTGATGATCTTGCCGGAAGGAACCCGATGTTTATTAAAATACTATCCATATTTATGAGCCTTTGCACACAGTCCTGGAGCCTTCACCGTTCTGTCTGGTGAGGACGCCTGAGTGGCAAGTAGCAGAATGTAGCCATCAAATTGTTTATTCTAAGAAAAAAAAAGAAAAAAAGAAAGAAGGAAAAAAGAAAGAGAAAGACAAAGAGAGAAAGAGAAAGAAGAAAGAAACTGACTTCTCTTTATTCTTGAAAATTTCATTTATTTATCCAAGGAAATACCATATGCACCCCATTCCCTCCTGCCCCCTCCCCCAAATCCTTCCCTACATATCCTCCTCCCAGCTTGAACTTTATGTTCTCCTCCTTTTTCTAACACCCTAAAGTCAATTAGTGCCGCCCATATGCATATGGGCATAGGGCATTCCCTGAAGCATTTTGAGAAATCTACCAGCAGTCACACAACAAAAATAAATAAATAAATAAAAGGATTCTCCCTCCCCCAGCAACTCTCAGGGGCCAATTAGCCTTCAACAAATAAGGCAGGGATCTTAGAGAGCATCTACCCCGTATGTGCTGGAATTGTGGCTGGTTTGATCGTGTGCTGTTCCCCATGGCTGGGGTGAGTTCATGAGTGTGACAGCCGTGCCAGGAGGGTGCGTTCCACAGCCCTCCTCATTGCCCAGCCCTTACATTATTTCCTGCTTCTCTTCGTGGATGTTCCACGAGCCCTGGTGGCGGCAGCATGAGACGGGTTGAGAAGGACGTCCCCCTGAGAGCTAAGCAGTCAGCCTCTGATTCCCAGCCCTCAGCATGTCACATTGACTACTGCCCTCTGCGAGAAGCAGCTTCTCTGACCATGGTTGAGAACAGCCCAGGTCTATGAATACAAGCACATGTATTTAGAAGGCTGCTTGACAGCATGAGAATTTAGAAAAATGGCATCTGCAGCCTCTATCCTAGGGCCTATGACCTCCCAAACCATCTGCCTTTGACTGAGATTACAATACTAGGCTCCAAATTCTCACTCCCCTGCTCCCACCCTGCCTGTCATCTCTGGAATGCTACTTCTAGACGTTTTGGCATTATTGCTGTTGCCCTTTGGTTTCTCAGAACGATCATTTTTGTTCTCTACACCCCTCTGAGCTACATTCTGTGTCTGGGCTTGTGTTTGAAAGACCATTTCACCTTCTTCCATTCCTTTAAAATGAAGAGTCTCTAATAAGTTTAATTTCACCAACTTTAAGAATTGATGAACATAAGCACAAAATAATTAATTTTTTAATTAATTTTTTTATTATAAGGCTGAAGAGATAGCTAGCTCAGTGGTTGAGAATGCATACTCTTCTTGCAGAGGACCAGAAAAGTTTGGTTCCCAGTAGCCATGTTAGATGGTCTACGACCACCTGCAACTGCAGTCCCAGGGCTTCAGCACCCTCTTCTAACTTCTTCAGGCAACCCCTGTGTGTGTGTGGTGTGTGCGTGCGCGCGCACGCACATGCACGCATGCACACACGCAGGCACACTCATGCACACCTGCACATGTATATACACACATAGTTAAAAATAAAAATGAATCTTTAAAAATTATTACATCCTCCCCACTTGTTTTTACTTTAGTGCTGGTGATTCATTCCAGGTCCTTGCACATTCTAGGCAAGCATCTTGCCAGCGAGGGACTCTCTCAGCTTCATGCGTTTTTTTTTTTTTTTTTTTTTGTCAACATATTAGCTATGATACGGTTTAAGTAATGCTGCATTCCAAGAGTCCAGACCCAGCGTTTTTCTAAGATATTTAGGATCCGGGTTTTTTTTCTCTTATTTCGGCTCTGCCATTCTCAATACACTTAATTATCTAAGATCTTCTATTCTCATGGTTTTAAGATGACTGCGTAACACCAGGCACCAACCACTCCACACAATTGTGTTTAAAGGCAACAAAGAAGAGTAGTTCCTTTTCACAAAAGCCTCTTTGATTGGGAAAGAAAGGCATTTTCAAAACTTCCTTTTCAGGTTTTCTGTGGAGCCGTTACCCAGGATTAGGTCACATGTCTTAGCTGCAAAGGAGCTGGGGAAATGAATATGTGTTTTTCCATCCTCCTGCCAGCCAGAGGGTAGTAGTTTGGAATATGGTTGCCCAAGGGAGGAACACACCGTGTCACCTTCTGTTTGTCTTCTCATTTTGACTTTGGATTTGTTGTTTGCATTTTGAAATGTTGCTCTTGGACGACGTACAGATTTCTCAAATGAAGGAAGTGGTCCTTTCTTGCTGCCCGTTGTCCCTGGCTCTTTTCTGTTCTCCGTCTTAGGGGGATGTGCCATTGCTTACACAGATGCCAGGAATGCGGCTCTCATCGGCTCGTCTCTTGAGCCCCGGCCCCCCAACCGTCTCTGTCTCCTTTCAGCCCTCACACCTCTTCCTCACACCCTAACTGCACCTGTCTTGTCTTGCCCACAAAACCCACAGAGCAGAATCCCAGACAGCCAGTGTACTCGATGAAGGAGACCTAATTTGGTTTGGGGAGACATAGGTGTAGAGGAGGGCCAAATAAGGTTTAAGGTTTTGACCTTCTGGGTCCTGCAGGAGCCTGCCCTCTGTCCTGCACACTTCTGATGGGAAACCGTGTCTTGGAGGTCACGACTGAAGTCAGTAAAACTCTGAAAGCCGATTTCGATTCCCAAGTGCATTGGCTATCTAGGCTTTCCAGTGGACTTGATGGATCCGAGTAATGCAAAAGAGGGGACCTCCAGCCCCAGGCTTTTATGGCACCCATAAAACACATTTTACAGTTTCTGCTCAATTTTATGCTGTTAGGCTAAACATTTGACATCATATGGCACTTTAAGCACATTGATGTATGGGAAGTCAGCAATTGCATCTGTAATAAAAAGTCCGAAGTATGGGTTTAAAAAGTAATCTACTGTATTTATTATTGACATAAACAGTTACCTGTAGTTCATTTGAACACCACCTTAGATTTAACTCATGTATTAAAGATATTATGTTTCCCACTTGCAAGGTCATAGCCAAGGTGAAAACCATATGTGGTTGAAAATGAAAAAGACATACTATATAATGACAAATATGTAAAAAGTGGTATATGTGATTTCATCTCCGTATAGCCTCAATTAATAATATTCTGCTTATTCCCCCCTTTTTTTTACCTTCACCCTTGACCCCCAAATCTTCAAGCTGGGAAAACAACCAATCTGTTTTCCATATCTAGAAGTTTGTTCTCTCCGGAGTGATGTATAAATGGAGTCATAGAGTTTGCAGCCTTCGAACTTGGCCTTCTCATTGTTTTAACCTCAGTCTAATTCCCTGGAGGCTTGTTTTGTTCCGCGTAGGTTGTCTCCTACGTGTTTCAGGATGGTAGTCACAGGCAGGGCAGAATAATTCAACTAACTGAAAATTACTTCGCCACCACCCCAAGAGCTTGAAGTCAAGGTCCTTTCACAACCAGGGAATAGAATTTACAACCCAGCCCCTGTGGTGAGTAAGGAGGGCTTGTCTTTAGCCAGCTTTACAGTACGTTTTCCCAGGTATGTGTCCATTTCAGCTGTGAGGTCGCAGGCAGCATGTCTAAATAACACCCATTTTCCTAACACTAATTAAAGAGATTCTTTAGTCAAATTTTCTTTAGTCAAACTTTAGAAAAAGGTTTGAAAGAAAGATTGTTCTCATTTTGCACTGCAAAATCTATACAGTTCACCGTATAATCATTTACAGAGGTCATGCAGTTCACACACAGGAAGTCCAAAATTCCTGGAGGGAGGAGCAAACCTGCATGGACCAATGCATGCTTTTAAACGGCATTCTGTTGTGTGGGAACACGTTTCTTGCTACAATTCTTGATACATTTGCATGTGGGATTAATTTTCTTCTTAACAATAATATGGAAGTTGACAAAGAGAATTTTTTCCCCCAAAACCTCAATGGAGGAAGGTCTGACGTTTGGCATACATTTCCTGGGAGGTCTGTGAGGCGGTGTCCTGGGAACCTAAGGACACCCCAGAGTGTCTCCAGCGGGGGGCCATGGAGCCCACCGTCAGTCATACGTAGGATTGTGGGTTACAGAGAGAGGAGCACAGGATTTCCTTGGCTGAGTTATATGGCAGGGATAAGTGAACCGAAAGAGCAGCTAGAGAAATAAGGAAGATGGGGGGAGAAAACGCAACCTCAACACCAAAAGCCAGCAAATAAGAACTTTATTATTTGGAAATACCTTAAAATCTCTACCCACTGTACTTAATTGAGAAGATCTGTGTTGCGGCTTTGAGAGACTGATGATGACAAGATATTGAAGATACTGCTTCTTTAGTTTAAACGTTCATCCTTCCATATTGCTTTCTCTGTGTCTGCCTGTTATTACAACAGGGACTACTTACATAGGTCCTAGACTACATTTGGAAGTTAAATAAATCCACATGTGTGGTAGTTGAATGTAATTGGCCCTATAATAGGGAGGGGCACTCTCGGGAGGTGTGGTCCTGTGGGGGCAGGATTTTTGTTCCAGCTTCGCTCCATGTGACAGTCGATGTCCCTTCAAGACGTAGGACTTCTCAGCTACAACTCCAGCACTACAATGTCTGCCTGTTCACCGCCATGCTGCTCGCCATGATGACAGTGGACCGAACCTCCGAAGCTGTAAGCGAGCCTCCCCAATTAAATGTTTCCTTTAGAAGAGTTGCTGTGGGCATGGTGTCTCTTCACAGCGGCGGCAATCTTAACTAAGATAACATGCGTTAGGGATGTGTAACCAAACACAGGCGAAACACTTCCATAACTGAATACAGAACCTGTTCGTTCTCTAATACCAGTATTAGCCTAATAGCAAAGTTGCACAAAGACATGGCAAAAAAAAAAAAAAAAAAAAAAAAAAGAAGACAGAGGACCAGTATTGTGAACACAGGGGGAAAAGCTAACATAGCACTGACAACCCATATTCAGAAATGCAGATAACTCACTGGACACTGGGTACAAGTAGGACTTGTCCCAGCAGTGTGGGATTTGCTTATCGTATGTATTCGAGTAACACAATACACTGTAATAATAGAATAATTCCTATTAAATGATTAAATGTAAATCATGTGACCATTTTTAGAGACACACAAGCCCAAACACAGCATTCTTTCAAAATAAAAATATTACCAAGTAGCTAGAAAAAGAAAAGAAAGTTCTTAATACATAAAGGAACCCCAGGGCTAGCGTCATTGGGGTGGCGGAACAAGATAAGGCCGCACATTTACTCAGGACTGTGCGGGAGGTGCTAGACAGAGGGGGCAGGCTTGAAGGAAGAAGAACAAGGTATTGGAATGAAAGGAGGAAGCCCGGCTGGAGAGATGGCTTGGCGGTAAAGAGCATCTGCTGCTCTTGCCCAGGAACGAATAGGTTCCGTTCCCAGCACTCAGGCTCACCCCATCTGTAGCTCCAGTTACAGGACATCTTCTGGCCTCCAAGGGCACCAGCCACACACATGGTGCACATACACACATGTGGGCAAAGCACTCATAAATAATATAAAATAAATGCATCTTTAAAAACAAAGGAAAAAGAGAACACAATAATTATTTTAATTTGTATGATTGTGTGTATAGAAAATTCTAAAAAAAAATTTACTAAAAATTGTTCGAACACACAAATGTTCTGTAACTGCAGGATACAATATCAACTTTAATAAAATATTGGATGTATTTTCACACACTCGTGAGGAACAATCTGAAAAATAAAAAAAAATTTGATCCATAATTTGAATAGAAAACTAGACTATCTGGAAATAAGTTAAATAAATGTCTAAATTTTGTAGAATTAATAGCAAAAACATTTTTGAAAAACTGAATAAATTGTATTTATAAAATAAAATGAAAAGATAGTCTCTGCTCATAGAACAGAAGACTGAAGGGTCTAGGATGGCCTTACTACCCACGTTGATGCACAGACAAAAGTCATTGCCCAAAACTCCAGCTGAATTTTCTTTAAGAAACAGTAATTGACAAGTTTTTTTTTTTTATCATAAAATTCACAAAAAATGCATGGAACCTGGAATAGCTGAATATTCTTGGGAAAACAAACAAACAGCAATCAAAACCCTCTGGAGGGATTACAATACTTTACCCCGAAATTTATTACAGAAGCATTGTAGTATTGTTAGACGACTAGAAATACCTATCCGTGAGGTATGGTGGACAGACAAGAAACAAGCTGTTACGTTTATAGCTTACTGACTTTTGACATATGTTTATAGCTTACTGACTTTTGACATGGGTCCCAAGACAACGCCACTGGGGGAAAATAGACTTCTCGGCAAATCGTAAACTGGACGCGCAGTTCCACAAAAGTAAGTAAATGCTCTTCTTATATGCAGTAACTAACTTAAACTGGGTCACGACTGGGTACGGTGGCTCAGTCCTTTAATATCAGCATTTGTTAGGCAAAGGTAGGGATATCACTGTGAGTTTGAAGCCAGCTTAATAGATCAAGTGAGTTCCAGGACATCGACCACGGTCAGTGTATGGGCGGGGGAGGGGAGTAGGGGATACTCTCTCTTCTGGGGATCGAACTCAGGCTTGGTGGCAAGTGACCTCTCTTCCTGAGCCATCTTGTGGGCCCCATCTTTACCTTTCTCCTTTATGCATCAATCAACGCTTTTGGAATTGGCCAAAGACCCTTTTTTTAAAGGTCACCCTAGGAGAAGGACTGTAACCCATGTTGTTTGCCTGTTGTCACTGACTACTGTCCTCTAAGATGGAAATGCCCTCGTCCTCCCGTGGAGAGCCGTCTATGGAGTGCAGGTGAAGACGCCTGATGGATTTCCGTGCCTGTGTGTATTTTTTCATCAAAGGGCCCAAATGCCAAGCAGTTCGCAGTACAGATACTGAGTCCATGGTATCATTCACACCACCATGCATTTTGCATAATTTAGATAATTTGTTACCACCTCAAAGCCACCACACGTTTGAGAGTGTGCTCAAGGGAGCTTCTCTAGCCTTTCAAAAACTTCCTCCTGTTAAGCTTGGTAGTCTCGGGCTTCCCATAACAAACTTGACCCTCAGGAAGTTCTGCCCTTATCCATCCAATGAACACATGAGATTTATCTAAAAAGATTTTAACATTAAAATATAATTCCCTATTTTTCCCATTCCCTCCTTCCAGCCCATCCTTGGTAGAAGATGTGGATTTTTCTAAAATAAACGTGATTATTCTAAAATAAACCAGCCGAGAAAACAGTCCTAGAGTGACATCCGCTGGCCACGGGGCCTTAGTGACTGAGTGGCAGTGACAGGACTCTGATGAGCATCCCAGAGATGCTCCAAATATCTGAACGCATCCATCACAGGCTTAACGGTTTCCACTTTTAAAAAAATTACATCTGTAATGATCCTGGTGAAGACAGAGGCTGCTGGCATCCTGGCTAGCCAGCCTTAATTTCCAGCCATTAAGGACTTTATTTATTTATTTTTTATAATGTAGATGGTGCCTGGAAAATGTGAAGAAGATGACACCCAGGTTGTTCTCTGGCCTTCATGTCACGTGCACGCCTGTGTACCCACACATCCAAACGTGCACATAATTTCTTCCCATTATTAGAGACGTTCTCTTTATTTCTGGAAATTTATACCATATGTGCACCACAGGCTGGCAAACATTCGAAGGCACCCCGTTCTCTTGTTTTTAGTTGTGGGCAAACAGAGACTATCTTTGAACATTTTGTAAGTGTAGGGTTTTAATTTCACCCTTTGTTTATGTGTAGTAGAGGCTCGAGCAATTTGCATTCCCACCAACAACGTATAAAGGCTCCTTTCCCCACACCCTCCCCAGCATGTGCTGCATTGTTCTCTCCTTTGAAAAAAGATTTTATTTTTATTTTCAGTTGGATATGTGTGTGTGTGTGTGTGTGTGTGTGTGTGTGTGAGAGAGAGAGAGAGAGAGAGAGAGAGAGAGAGAGAGAGAGAGAGAGAGAGAGAGAGAGAGAGAGAGCGAGCAGGGTGGAAGGGCATATTTGCATATGAGTTCAGCTTTGTCAGAGGCTAGAACAGGGCTTTGGATTCCCTGAAGCTGGAGGTAGGGGGTTGTGAGTTCCCAGTCTTGGATCTAGGACACTGAGCTTTGGTCCTCTGCAAGAGCAGCACACTGTCTTAACTTCTGAGCCATTTCTCCAGCCCCGTTATTGTTTTTTTGATGATAGCCATTCTGATTGAGCTGTGACAGAGTCTTTAAGTGCCTCCCTCATCCCCCACCAGTGTGTGTGTGTGTGTGTGTGTGTGTGTAAGTCGGAGGACAACCTTGGGTGTCCGTCCTCACTTCTCTTGTTTACGTCAGGCTCTCTTGTCCACCACAGTGAGCCAGGCCAGCGGCTTGAGAGTTTCTTGGATTCTGTCTCTTCCTCCTTCCATATCGCCACAGTTAATTATGCAACTGCTGATGTGCACATCATATGGATTATGTGAGTTCAAACTAAGTGGTGTCACACTTTTCCTACTCAGCCGTCTCCAAGAATCTTAATGCAATTTTTATTTTTCTGATGACTAAGGGTGATGAACTTTTATTTTTATTGGTTTGCTTTGTTTGTTTGTTTTTGAGACAAAGTTTCTCTGTGTAACAGCTCTGACCATCCTAGAACTCACTCTGTAGACCAGGCCGGCCTTGAACTCACAGAGATCTGCCTGCCACTGCCTCCCAAATATTGGGAATAAAGGCCTGTGCCACCACTGCCCTGCTGAGCTTTTATGTATTTATTTTTTGGTGTACTTGTTGGACATTGGTATTTATTTTGACAAATAACTCCCTGTTCCCTTACTTTGCTCATTTACTGATTTGACATATGTGTGTGTGTGCTTTATTTTTTGAGTTTTTTATATATTCTGGTATATAATCCTGTGTGATATAAATATCTGCAGAGATGTTTTCCCATTCTTAGGCTCTCCATTATGGTGATTATTTGTTTTACAGAAGCGTTTTGATGTTCTGCAATCAATCTCATTTGCTATTTTTTAAATTATTTCTTGAGAGAATTGAAGTTCTATTTAGAAAGCCACTGTTTGTGGAGTGTTTTCCATATATGTTCCTCTGGTGGTTCCAAGGTTTGGGGCCTTGAGGTTTCTTGTCTGTTTTGAATGCTTTCCATATAGAGAGGGAGACAGAGATCCGGTTTCAATATTCTGCTTGGGGCTGTCCAATTTCTCCACCACCGCCTGTTAGCATAACTGTCCTTTCTCTGACATGTTCTGAACCCTTTTGTTGGGCTGTAGTTGTGAAGACGTGTTTATGGGTTTTCTACTTTAATCGTATGCCTGCCTGTTTTTGTTCCAGTACCTTGCTAAAATGGTAATTTTTATAATGCAAAATGCTTCAATGCTTCTAATGGGGAAAATTTGGCAACACTTAACAAAATTCAATTTTACTTTAACCCACGAATCCCACTGTAGCCTAAAGTCACAATTCCTTCGGGTAACAGAAAAGTAAATGCACTCAAGATTATTGCAAAACACATTTTGTAATAACACAATGCTGTAAATGTACGAAATGCACTGCAATCCAGGACACATGTCCTTGATGAGGTATTATGGGGGTGGAAGAAAATGAAGATCTAGTAAACTGGTAAGACGGAAGGAAATCTATGTAAAATTCTATAGAATATTTCTCAATATAAGTTAGGTAGATAGTGCTAGCTGTTAACAACAGCCAATGCTGCTTTTTTGAACATATATAACCCAGATATATATATATATATATATATATATATATATATATATATATATATATATATATATATATACCTAAAGCAGGAATCGAGTATGTTTTTAGGTAAGAAACTTGGGAGTGAGGAATGGAGAAGGTGGGTGGGTCCGGACGGCTTTTCAGGTCAAGCAGGTTACCAGCCTTCCTGCCATGCTCACCAGAGCAGGTCACTCACTGTGTAGACATGCTGCAGAGAGATAAGAACTACATGTGGTTTAGGTGGAGGAGTTGAACCACACACAGCTCCGCTCTGTTGCAGTTCTCCTAAACAAGTCGTGCTGGTGTGAGGGGCAGCAGGAGATCACGGGGTGGGGAGCCAGGTTTGTCTCATTAGTTCCTCTTTACTCTGACAAGCATGGTGATTGGCGCCAGTTGGGGACTTTCTCAGTTGTAAATTGCTTCTATACAGGAGCACTCCTCGGTGCTGTCTTCCAGTGGCATTTTAAAAACCTTCTCGTCCAGTATTCTTTTCTTCTTCTGTTCCACAGGTCCCTTTGTGTTAATCTTTTTTTTTTTTTTTAATTATGTATATAGACGCGTGCACGCAGTTGTGCGCGCGCGCCCGCGCGCGCGCGCTCACACAAGCAAAAATTCCGTAGCATTTTCTTTTAGAAGAGCACAGCGTGGACCTCAAACTCCTCTGGAGCTTCGGAGCCTTTTTGTCAGCAACAAAGGCGGAGCCCCTCCCTCTGAATGTCTTTCCTGCGCCGTCTACTGGCGGAGGTGAGCATCGTACCAGTCAGCAAAGGAAAACAACAGTTGACAGAGTCAAACAACCCTTCACACAGCCCTGGCCTGGGAAGGGTGATGTTGGCCCCATATACCATAAATCCAAAACTCGCGTGGAGCGTGATTATAGACACTCTACTTAACTGTTCCTGCACCAGGCTTGTCTTTCTCTTCAATACGTAATTCACAAATGTTATGTGCACCGTTTTCATTGTTTAATTTATGACGATGTGATTCCTCTACCAATCTAAATGGTTTCTTAGAAACTTTCCAGGACACTTGCTCAACTATGTTCATAGCAGCTTTATTTGTCATAGCCAGAACATGGAAACCACCTAGCTGCCCCTGAACCGAAGAATGAATAAAGGAAATGTGGTATATTTACACAATGGAGTATTAATTGGCTACTAAAAACAATGACATCAGGAAATTTGAAGGCAAATGGATGGAACTAGGAAAAAAACCCATCCTGGGTGAGGTAACCCAGACCCAGAAAGACAAGCAAGATATACAATGAGTTTATTTTATTTTATTTTATTTATTATGTATACAATATTCTGTCTGTGTGTATGCCTGCAGGCCAGAAGAGGGCACTAGACCCCATTACAGATGGTTGTGAGCCACCATGTGGTTGCTGGGAATTGAACTCAGGACCTTTGGAAGAGCAGGCAATGCTCTTAACCTCTGAGCCAACTCTCCAGCCCCCAATGAGTTTATTTTTGCAATTGACTTTAATACAGACTTCCATGCATCTGGGTAGGGAGACAGCTGATAACCATATCGATGAATATGCCAATGGTCACATGAGAAATAGGAGCACAAACACTGTTCTGGAACATCATAGAATGGCTGGGGTGTACGGCCTAGAAGCAGAAGTTAGCGACTGGAGAAGACTTTAAAGGTGGTGTTTATTTGGGGTTCCAGATGGTTCTATGGTCCCTTGTTGTTACCGTGAGGAGCTGCTGGTGCATATTGAACGCGTTCCAAACACCATGCCTTCCTTGTCACAGTGGACTGAACCCCCTCGCACTGTGAGACAAAATAAATGCCCCCCCCCCTTAGCGTTCTTCTGTTGGACATTTGGCCACACAGTGAGGGAACTAGTTAATACGGCACATGTCTGTGTTCCCAGCATGCCAGCCTTTCTGTTCTTCAGGACATAGCAATTGGGTGTCTTCAAGGGGATGTAATTTCTCCCTCTCCCTCTTAAGTTTTTAAAATTTCATGCATATGAGTGTTGTGCCTACATGTATGTATTGCATCACACACGGGCCTGGTGTTTATGGAGACCAGAAGAGGGCACTGAATCTCTGGACTAGAGTTACAGATGATTGCGGGCCACTGTGTATGTGCTGGGAATGGAACCTAGGTCCTCTGAGAAAGCAGCAAATCTTAAAGGTCTGGGTCACCTCCCCAGCCATCCTTTCCTCCCCATCTTTTCAAAATAGATCATAGGATTGCACAGCCAGTCTGCAGGTTTCTGCATTAGAAATATACATTTCATTGTATGAATTAATCCCATGTATGTTCCGGATTTCTGTTGCTTTGAGAAAATCAACTGGTTATAGGAAAAGGTTGTTTGGGTGAATCTTTCAGAAGTTTTCAGTTCACGGCTGATTTACTCTGTTGCTCTGAGGTCTGCGACGAGGCTGACACACCAGGGTAGGAGCGTGTGGTAGAAGAAAGCTGCTGATCTTGTGGTGCCAAGAGTTGGGGGAGAGGGGAGAAAGGGGGAGAGGAAGGAGAGCTGAGAAGATAAAGAAAAAAAAAAGAGGCAAGAAGAGGGCAAGAGCAAAGGGGTCAGGGGCCCAAAGGCATGCCCCCCAAGTACACACTCCCGTAGGTACAGCCACACAGATTCCACTGAATATGTTTCCTGTAAACGCCACTATTCCATTTATCTCTACGACTGAATAGATGGTGGCTGTGTGCATGTATCACCCGCTCACTCTGTTCTAGCCATCCAGGCTTGTTCCAGGCTGCAGCTACTGTCGACAGTGGAATAGTAAACACGACCATGCAAGCATCTCTGGGGTTAGATTCCGCTGGTACCCAGGAATGCTATAACTGGACCACGATAATCCTGTTTTTAGCTTAGATTTCTCCATGTTGATCTCTTCTGTGGCTTTCCATAAAGATTTACTTTCCCCACCACTGGGCTAGCATTTGCTGAGGTCTTTTCCCCCTTGCTGTTAGCCATCGTGGGAAGCTGAAGCCATTTCCAAACATTTATTGGCCAGTTTCCCTTCTTCTTTTGCAATCTGTCTGTTCATCTCAGCGGCCCTTTTATTAACTGGAAGGTTTATGAGGGTATTAAGTTCTTGCTGTTCTTTATATATTTTAGATAGTAATGACTGACTGATGTAGAGCTGACAAACTTTTTTTTAAAAATAATTCATAGACTTTCTCTTTACTTGGGATTGTTTCCTGCACTTTTTTATTGAATATACTCCTATTTGTCAGTTCTTGGGGTGACTTCATAGATCGTTGCAGTCCTTTACAGGAAGTGCATAGGTACAATACCTTAAACAATAGCAAAAACATATGTAAGATATGTTATAGAAAAAATAACCTTAAATTGGTATAAATATACAAAATCTTTTAAACAGTAATAGAAACATACATACAGTGTGTTGTAGCCAAAATTACAATTTGTATCAATATACAAAAAGTCCTTTAAACAAGAGTAAAAAACATATATACTGTGAAACAAAATTGACTTTGAATTTGTACCCATATACCAATATCCATGCCAATGCAAAATATCTGAGATTAATAGCTGTTTGTTTTCCTACATTCCCATATTCCTCTAAATCATTACAAACATCCATGACCAACAGAATAATCAAAGACCATTCAGACCCTACTCTTGGGAAGGTGGACCTTGTGTTCTTTAGACTGCTTCCTGCTGAACGTGGGCAAAGTATTTTTAGGGTCCCAAAGAGAAAATCTGTGCTAATGGCCAAGTCTTGGGAAGACCATTATAACCTTTATTGATAGATATTACCTGTCAAAGCCGGGCGGTGGTGGCGCACGCCTTTAATCCCAGCACTCGGGAGGCAGAGGCAGGCGGATCTCTGTGAGTTCGAGGCCAGCCTGGTCTACAAGAGTTAGTTCCAGGACAGGCTCTAAAGCTGCAGAGAAACCCTGTCTCGAAAAACCAAAAAAAGAAAAAAGAAAAAAAAAAGATATTACCTGTCAAGTTTCAGGAGGTCTCCCCTGATCAGACCAGATCCAAATCAACCTGGAATGAACCTATAGCACTTCTCTTCTCCAAAGCACTTTTTATTTCCATTTGACAAGTAAATTTTTGACTATTTTAAAGTTAAGTCACTCTTCAACTATCTACTCTAGGTTATTTCAGCAGTCCCTCCTTCAGTTTCAGGTCTCTCGGCAGCTGTTCTTTGCTTTTTAGCAATCAAAAAATTCAAAATCCACACAATGCTATTTAGGATCCAGACTCCCTGTCTGTCTCCCATCTTTATGTCACCTTTTTCTTTTATATTATTTTTTGCTGTCTCTGTAAAGACTTTATTATTTTTAATCTATTTCTTTCTCTCTATGACTGCCTATACACATTTTCTTTCTTTCTAAAGCCCATGCATATTGCAAAACATACGAAAACCTGTTTAGAAGAATTTTTGCATCTCGACCTCTTTTACTGCATATCCTTTAGCCTTCTTTGACTGCACAAGCAAACTTTAGACTGCTAAGCTACTACACCTGGATCCTCCTTGTGCTCCGCCCACTCTTGGGTTGAGTCCTGAAAGCCAAGTTCAAAGTTTATGTCCTGCTAAGAAGTTCCTGACTGAGAGCTGCATTAAATCTTTCGAGCTATGAAAGCTGGCACCTGTGTTGCCACAAGTGGTTTTTACTTGTGTTAAGTAAAATTCTAATTTCTATTTAGCACTGCCAACTGAACAGCGCTGCCTCTTAAAGGAGTGCTGTACTTTTTTTTTTTCAGCTTTCTCAGGCCCTTGATGGATATTTGAGCCCCAAGTTGTTACACACACACAAAAGTGCAAATTAGGAGAGGTCGATTGCAGACTCTCATGACTTCCAAAGACTGCTAGGAGACATTTCCAATCTATGGCCCACTATTGGGATAAAAACTGATGAACTCGTTAATTCAGACAAAACCTTAGATGGTGACAAGGACATAATCAAGAAATTATCATCTGAAGCTGAGAGAGAACTGACTTTGATAGAAGAGAATTACGGAAGGCACATGTGGATCATGTGGATCGTGTGGATCTGAATCTTGAACCAATTCTATCCGGTCTTTAGGGATAAGTCTATTACAAACTGGCCATCAGTTTAACATTTGCTTCACAAAAGGTGAATGTATGCCATGTGAGACTGTTACTTCCTGGAATCTCCGTAAGTCTAACATTGACACAGGAGACCGATTAGCTCTTACAGAATCTCTATCATTTGGCAATTCCTTTAAAGTTACTGGATATAATAAGTAACCTCTCCTATCCAAGCATCATCATGTTCATGAAATTTATATTGATTGTATCTCAGATCCATTCCTCCAATGGTATTGACCTTACCTTTAAAGGCCTAATCATCCTTTTGCATTGGGAATTAGCATTTTAAAAAGTCAGAAATTTGATTATTATTTGTTCAGATTCTGAATTTGGTATCATTCTATTTACTGATGAAGTCAATATTTGTAAGAAATCTGTGAAGGCTTCCTTTGGGCCCTATATAATTGGTCATTTAGAAGAAATTCCACCTCCTTCAACACAATAGAAATACAAAGTGACTATAATAACAATTTCTACTTAGAATTTCAAAGACTTAAACATTTAATAACAAATTGGATTAGAGATAGTAGAACTAGGCTCTTAGCTGTATTGTTGATAGATATACAAATGGGAATTGCTATGATGAAAAACCATGATCCAAGCAAGTTGGGGAGGAAAGGGTTTATTTGGCTTACACTTCAACATTGTAGTTCATTTCTGAAGGAAGTCAGGACAGCAACTCAAGCAGGGTAGGAATCTGGAGGTAGGAGTTGATGCAGAGGCCATGGAGGAGTGTTGCTAACTGGTTTGCTCCTCATTGGTCAGTCTGCATTCTTGTAGAACTCAGGACCATAAGTCCAGGGATGGCAATACCCACAATGTGCTGGACCCTCCCACATCAAACACTAATTAAGAAAATACCCTACAGGTTTATTCACAGCGTGATCTTATGGAGGTTTCTTTTTCTTTTATTTTTCTTTCTTAAAAGAACTTTTTATTGTTTCTTTGTGGATTTCACATCATGCATCCTGATCCCATTCATCTCCTGACTGAAGGGTCCAAGAATAAGAATATAAAAATGTAGATTCCAGAAATAAGAATGTAGAAATAAACAAATATAAAGTTGTAAGCCTAGGAGAATGAGAACAGACTGTCAGCAGCTTTCTCAGCAGCTTAAGGACTAACATGGGTTACTCTGCTTTATAATCCATAGCTCTATTTAGAAGGCCAAAACATCTCTCTGCAAACCAAGAGCTAGCCCATGAATAGGAGCTGAGTCAACTTTTAGGAAATAGATATATGACCTCTGGGTTATGCATTATCCCTGCTATGTGAAACTGGCAGCATCAAAGGGGAGAGCACAGGGCTTCAGTAAACACTGCCTGCAAGTACCAAGGAAGACAATAGATTAAGTATAAACACTAGTTTAACTGAAAGACTCTGTTAATGGAGATTGTAAAGTAAGGCAACCTGTATCTGAATTTCACCTCAATATTGTAAAAATTCCTTTGTTCAGACCTAATGCTTGGTGCCCCTACTATAAAAAGGTGGGTTCAGAAACCGGCCTTTGCCACAGCCTTACAAAATCTGTCTCTGGCTGTAGTCTCAGCTAGCTGATAAGCTTTTTGTGCCCCATGGAGATTTTTTTATTTTATCTTATTTTTTTATTTTATCATTGAATCTGGTTTCTGGAATAAAGTTTGCTTCTGGTTTATTAGACTTTGGTAGTCTGTCCCCATCTTTGCGCGACCCCATGGACCTAACACTGACCCTTTGTATCTTCCCTTGCAACCTTTCCCCAACCCTGCAAAAAAAATGTGTCATGGAAGCTGTAGTGTGGCCCAGTGAGTCACACAGTATACCCTTTAGCCCATAATCTTTACTTGCAAATGTTCTTTGCAATGAGTCATTGGTCTGGCTCAATGCCTCTGCCTTCTGCTACACCATCAATACAGGTCCCTCACTGGGACTTCTCCTGGACATCCTGTTGTTGACCTGTGTCACGGAGATCCTGCAGCTTTGGATCTGCAGGACCAGCACCTTTACGCACTCCAGCAGATCACAGATGGGGTGAATGCTGGGGTGGTTTCTGGCCTGGGTGGGGTAGCTGGGTCGGTGGGTCAGCACCCCGCCAGGTCTTTCTCACCCTCACCACTAGGGTGAGCTCTCCAGCACTGTCCCAGTTAGCTCAACCAATGCAGCAGGTAGCAAGGGGGCAGGGCCAGTTCTCCTGCTCTCCTGCCCTGGGGCCCAAGCAAGCTCACCCACACCCACACCGCCAGGGTCAACTCTACTGTGTTGCCCACTAGGTGCAGGACCTACTCTTCTGAGCACTGTAGCTGGTGCCCGGCAGTGCCAGCCCTCCCATTGCCATTATCCTGGGGCCAGCTCTTCTGCCTGCGAGAGGTCAGAACTTATGGGGGTATGGAGGCTTTTTCTTAGTTGAGGTTTCCTCCTCTCAGGTGACTTCAGCTTGTAAAGTTGACATAAAAGTAGCTAACACAAGACATTTAGTCATGTATCTTGTGGGCAGAGTCAGCAGAAGTAAATTGATGGTCTAGACCCTTCACTGCATTATAGCTGTTTAGTGAAAGAATAAGTCCAAGATGGAGTGACTGCTGCGCTGGAGATGTTAGTCAGAGGTCTAAGAGGTAGAAAGCAGGTTCTGTGTAAATATTCCAAATCATATCTCTCCTCGGACACTCCGCCTCTACTTACCCATCCCCTCTCTTTGGATCTCTTTGGAGAGCCAACCTAGACATCTGGGAGACACTCAAAAGGCCCCCTCTTTGTTAGGGGCCATTTCAGGCCTCTTTCTTCTCAGGGCCTTGAAGTAAAATCGTGACATTTCAGGCCTCTTCATTTTCACAGGGCCTTAAAGTTTTAACTGTGAGACATAACTCAAAGTTAATTAAAACATTGAGTGCTAATCTTAGAGACTCAAGGTCCGAAAAGCACCATAGAGTGCTCCCCTTGTCTGTAGCTTATGCTAACGTTCTAACCACTGACCTTGCAAAGCTGCCGAAGCTGCTGAGTCTCTCTGCCCAAGTTTCCCCCCTCCCTCTCTGCCCAAGTGCAGCCGACTCCCTCCTTCCCTTTTCCCCTCCCTCTCTGCCCAAGTGCTGCCGAAAAACTACTTAAGACAGAAGCCTGCTTCAATAAACTGAGACCTTGACAAGTGCACCTAGCTTGGTCTCATTCTTTTCTCCCCCCATGTTTTTTTTTTTTTTTTTCAGATAGCGCCCCTTCAGAGGACCCTGAATAGCTGACCCCGCTGGCGGGGTTACACCTCTTCTTTCAGATCTCATATGCTATAGTTTAAACACGTCCCTACTTTACCTTGTAGGCAGTCCCTGAAACTTTCCTTTGTGCCAAGCCTATGGAGAGTCAGACTCGAAGTCTCTCACTTTTAGTTCTTCCGCATGTTTCATAGCTATTTTTAGCACCTAGGCTTACTACATTCCAAATTCTACTTGCAAAGCCTTGGGACACCTAGAAAAGTGGCGTAGTAGGCTGCCGCTGCCAAATCGAATTTCTCAAAACAAACCTAGTGGTCTTGACTCTCTGCTGGCCATCTTAGAAGGGCTCTTCATTCAGGACGTTTCACATCGCTACTCTGGACTTCCTTCTCTTATTCCAGGATCAATATAAACGTGTAATTATAGACGCATAAAACCCAGATGAGACATTTGTGAGGAATGCCCGTTCCCGCTGCAGTCATTCAGCCTCCAGATTATTAGTTTCTGTCTGGCTCCCTAAGTAAATTCTCTCACCCGTACTCTCGAGGTGAGAGAACTCGTCCTTTTCCCCGACATCAGTGCGAGGCACATCAGAAGGTCTGGGAGCAGATAGAGTTGGCGAAGTGAGGGAGAGAGGGGGGCTCAGCTGCCGAAGGATTTTGAGGTCCCCAACTGCCATCCACTGGGAGTTCTGCATCCGCACATCCTCCCGGTCTTAAACCAGACGCTAAGGGGAATGGGTGGATCCGATCCACCACACTTTACCCCACTTACATCAGTGGACCAGAAAACGCAGTAAACAAATACTCCGCCACCACGTGAACAGGCGTTCACGTGAGCACGACGGTGCGTGACTCGCGGGGGTCACGTGAGCGCACGCGGTCACGTGAGCGCCGTCTCTCCAGCCTTGCTTTTGCTTCCCTCTCCGTTCCGAGCTGCTGTCCGATGGAGGAGGAGGATGAGGAGGCGCGGGCGCTGCTTGGGGACCGGCCCGAGGGGGACAGCGCGGTCCGGGGCGCCCCGCGCGCTCTTCCCGCGCTCTGCGACCCCAGCCACCTGGCGCACCGGCTCGTGGTGCTCTTGCTGATGTGCTTCCTCGGCTTCGGTGAGCCCGGGAGGGTTAGGGAGGATGCTCGAAGGGATTCCGGGGTTCAAGTCCCCGGATCCGCTCTGCCGCCCGGGCTTGGGACCCCCTCTATCCTTGTCGCGAGCGAGGCCTGGGGACAGAGCTAGCGACTTTTGTTCCTGCTAAGTCCCAGAGTGCAGCAGTTCCTCCCTGGGGACGGGGGTGAGAAGGAATCTCAGTTGTTTGCCCAGGAGCCCTGTGCTCAGGAGACTTCTGAGCGCTGTTCAAATCCCTCTCCCTCCTTTCCCCAGGCGTCAACTCCCCACCCCACCGCGCGCTCATTTCTTTCTTGGTGTTTCTTTAGCTCTCGCACCGGCTTTGGGTTCACTGTACTTTGCTGGCAGCCTAACACTGGGCGTCTTTTCTTACCTTTCCCGTGTGAAGCAACCCTACGGGATCCCACTTGTTTGGAGGCTTTTGGTTTCACTTAAGAAATCTGATCCTCGGAAAGCAGTTTCTTAAGATTCTTTTAAAAACATCTTTCCCTCCTGTGTTACAGCTTACATTTTCGCTGCAAGTGTACCGATTCGTAAATAGTGGATTGACTGGAAAGTGTTATTTCAGGGATCAGATTCAAAAATATATGCCCCTGGTGTATAGCGGATACTTTTGGCTTTGGTTTCTTTGCAGTTTGTACACGCTGTTGACTAGTTTTTGGAACGATGGAACCCATTCCTTTGCTTTAAAACGTGGTGGTACTGAGCCAGGCGTGGTGGTGTACTTCTTTAATCTCGGTCCTGGGAGGCAGAGACAGGTGACTCTATTAGTTACAGAGGATAGCCAGCGCTAGCGTGAGATCGTGTCTCAACAAACAAACCTTGGTATTGAATCTCTTACTGAAAACTAAACTAGGAACCAAAAGTTCTAGGTTTAGAATCAACAACAAAGAAGCAAAGACAAAACACTTGAAGATTTGGTCCCTACTCAAGCTGACAGCTTATTTTTGGTAGGTAGATTGGGTTAAGAGTTTGAGGAGCCGGAGTCCCACCTCTCTCGTTACCTTGTCCACCTTGGTACTGGTAGCTTTGGGTATCTGCAGTCAGTGTGGAAACAGGCAGTGTTGTCTTGGGGGCCTCCTCAAGCCTGTCAGTCACAGTTGAGATACTTCTCCCGGTCATAGATAACACCTCTCTCCCCACTTGAGTTTCTAACTCCTCAGGAGACCGTGTTATATTTTCGTTTGATCCTTTAGTCTCTCGGTGTTGTTGTTGTTTCTAGTACCGTATTCACGTAGTCATTTGCTCCTTGGTATTTTGTTTACAGGACCAGAATTTATTTCAAAGACTGGTTTGGTTTGAATAGTGGAAGTTAATTCTGCTTTCAGGAAAAGTGACGACAGCTAACTTGCAACTGTAAAGAATGTAGGATTTTTAGTGTTGATGGCTTTAAGAAAGGAAAATGAAGGTATGTCATGAATATATTAATATAGTAATAAGCATGGGAAGCATAAAAGATTAAAAACGGTGGATGTTAGGTTTCTGTTATTTGCTGGGTATGCACATTGCTCAATTGTGGAAGTTCTTTTGGATGGCAGATGAGGAAGTGTCTAAAAAACGTTTCCATGGCATGAGCAATAGCGTAAGCCTTAAACTCCCCAGCGTAGTTACTAATTAGGCCTTGTAATTAGGCCTTGTATCTTGAAACCTCTGTGCAGACTTGATCATTGCAGCTGACATATGCGCTCTTTCTTCCCTAGGTAGCTACTTTTGCTATGACAGCCCTGCTGCCCTCCAGACCCAGGTTAAACGGGTGAGTTGATCTTCCACATTCTTGTGCTGTTCTTTGTTTTGGAGCACTGACTTACTGACTTACAGATGCCATGAGCTCTCGGGGTGCCCCATTCTAGTGTCATCAGCAAACCCACAAGCTGCAGGCTTCTTGGGATCATATTTGCTTCCCCACAGAACTCATGGATAACACATATATGGCAGATAGTTTCATTCTTTAGGTAGATGATTGTGAACTTGTGTTGCTAAAAATGCCAGTTTTTGTTGAGATTTTACACTCCCGCTGCCTACCCCTCTGGATAAGTGATCTGTGGATTGGCTTTGACCTTCTTAGATAAGCTCAGCTGATCTTTATTAATGTGGGTATCGTTTGCTGAGTATTGTCCCTATCAGCATCTGTAGTCTGGTTTTGAATTGTAAATGTATATTTGATATTTGTTGTTTCTTGGGCGTTTAGACTGTTGTTGGGAGTATATTTTTTTAAGCCATTAAGCAGAGGGTAATGGCACGGGTTGTCCTTCTGTGTTCTAGTAGGTGTTAAAGAGGACAGAGTCCATAAGACTGGGCAAAGATGATTCTTTTCTATGTGGGAGGAATCCATAATGCAGTCAGAAATGAAGACATAAGGATGTCGGAGATAGAAACAGTCTGAGTTGTGCCCCGTACCAGTGACTGGTCCTGGAATCCATGAGGCCCGATCAGTAGTGTGTGGAGTTAAGCTGTGCCCACGTGTGACTGTTCTTCTGAGTGCAAGGATTGTAGCTTCCCCGAGAGTCTCAAGGAACTTACCCTAGACAGCTGTAATCACTGTTTGTTTTGATTTGTTAATTGCTAAACCTGTTTGGAAAAAAGTTTTCTTTTCTTCCCATGTAGGACATGCAAGTGAATACCACGAAATTCATGCTGCTATATGCCTGGTATTCTTGGCCCAATGTAGTCTTGTGTTTCTTGGGTGGCTTTTTGATAGACCGAATATTTGGAATACGGTAAGCTTGCAGAAAAGTTAATTCGTGGGCAAACTTTACTGGTGATTGGGAAAATGTAGGAATGGGTTGACATTTTTCTTTGAAGAACTCAATAGACTTGTCAAGTGACTGATGATGGACATGAGGATTTGTGCTCTGTTTTTGAAGATTTGTTTTTGTCTCTAGACTTCATCCTTGAGGCTTGGTTGATCAGTTAAGATCAGGCCTAGTAAATGCTGCAGATAGAGTAAGGTCATCAGTTTCTGGAAGTTATGCTCTTAATTTGGGTCCAACGACCCAGGTGTGAGTCATCTCACTGCCACTTGGTCAAGTCCCTACTGTCCTAAGCTTCGGCTTCCTCATTGCCAAGTAGGGTCACAGTTCCTGCCTGGCAAGTGTCTACAGAGATTGAAGGAGAGCTGGAGATGTAAGGTCTTTGCACATAGGTAGAGAGACATCCCTCAGCTCTGGTAAGACTTAAGAATTTTCCTGTTTCCGCCTTTCTGTGGCCATTGAAGTTTTTGTGGCCATGCACGTTGGAGGCTGAAGAGGGATAGTCCTGTAAGCTTTGTCACTTTGTACCTTTCTCACTGGCTGTGAAGACTTGGTGAACATAGCTGGGAGTTCCCTCGGGAGGCAGAAGCGATGCTGCTGCTGTGGATTCAAATTGTGTCTGAGGGATGTGTGTTGAAAGCACTCCTGTGTGCTTGGTTTGGGGTTTGCTTTTAAGAATCTTAAATAGTTAAGTACGAAGGAAGTATTTTGCTGGGTCCCAAGGGATAAAATTAGAGTTTTCAGGGAAATGAATCCCACTTATTCGGAGGAGGAACTTGATTTTTCATTGGGATGACATAAATCATCTGGGGACACTGAGTTTTCCAGTTGTAGAGAACATTCAACTGATGGTGTGGTCTTTTTACAAGGATTTTGAGTGGGTTTCAGTTTCAGAAATACAGTTGACTCTGGTGACTTTTGAAGATTCTTCTGATCCTGCTATTTTAATTGAGCTGGTGAAATAAATAGTTACTTGGACTAAAGTTGGACTTGGAACTCCATTAGCTTGCCTAAGATTTATCTTCTAAAAGTAGTTTTTAGTTATCAAGAATTATAGTCACTTAAATTATCTACTGTAGAACTTCATAGACCCAATTCTAAACTCGTAAAATAGAGATTTATTTTATGCCGCTAGCATCCCGATCCCCAGGAGCTGGAGTTGCAGGCATTTGTGAGCTGCCTAACCTTGGGTCCTCTGCCAGAGCGATGACTGCACTTAACAGCTAAGCCCTGAACAGAAGTTTATTAAAGAATTTCCATTTCTAAATGGCTTGATCCTGGAGCGTTTTGAAGATTGCTCAGGTTTTAAGGGGCAACAGTGATGTGCGTGAGCCCGGGCCATCGCTGAACCTCTACAGTCCCATCAGAATGCTGGGCTTCTGTGTATGAGTGCCTGGCTTAGGAAAGCTGCAGGCGAGCGTTTTTGTAGAGTGGGCAAAGAAACCCGAACAGCTGGTTAGTCTAGGACTCTGTGGCCACTGACAATAAGATGAAGAAATGACATTTTCTCTCTCACACAGATGGGGCACGGTTATTTTCAGCTGCTTTGTTTGCATTGGACAGGTAAGAAAGGCCAAAATATTTGTTCATTCCTTGACAGTGACTTTGAAGTCTAATCTAATTCCCCAAGCAAGATATGTTTAATGAATGACCAGCTTCATTAATCAGGCCCACGAATGGCCACGTGGAATCATTTATTTTAAGCCTTTAATTACATCGTCTTAGTCGCTTTCCTCATCACTGTGAATGGCAGAAGCCACTTAGGAGGGATGAAGGTTATTCTGGCCCACAGATTGAGGGGAAGGCATGTAGGTGGGAGTATGAAGCAGCTGGTCACACAGTGTCTTATGGGAACCATAAAGGTGCAGCCTCTAAGGCTTCCTCGCAGGGTTCAGAGGAAAGATGCCACAATAAGCTAAAGGAACTGAAGTCTGAGGTTAAGAAGTCCACTCACAACATGCTCTTTCTATCCATGTGTCTTTATTGTTATTTCTTTCTTGTTCTCCATTCTAATTCTTCTCTCCTAACTGTCTATAACTTCTCTGTCTCAACTTTGATTCCAATTCCAACTCTCTACTACATTTTTTTCTTCTTCTTTTTTTATTTTTCTATCTCTTCTAATTTCTGGGATGCTTCTGCTCTCTTTTGCTCCAGCTTCTTTCTGTTTCCACTTGTGTTAACTCTCTTTGCCCTTGCCCAGCTATAATGACCCACAAAACCTTGCAAGGCATAGGTAACCAGGCAATCAATATAAACAGACAAGGGAAGTTTATCGCCCTTGGTCCATTAGCGTTTTTTTGTCAAATGTTAGCAAGCTTCATTGTTAGCAACTCTTAAGCTCGATGCTTATAAGAGGCCCCAGTGGAGGTTTGTCTTCCTCTGGACTGTGTGTAGATGGTTAATTATTTTTTCTGAGAGTAAGACTCATGGTTAATCTCCTGAACTAAAGTCATCGTTAAATGGAGGTAAAGGTGAGGTGAGGAGTTAGGAATCTTTTAATGCAAGGTTAGGTCATCACTTTCCTTATCTATAAGTGAGGTAAAACCAAAACATGCTTATTTTTTTCTTTTTTGTGAGCAGCTATGAATTAGCAGCTTTGGGCATGTAGTAACTCTATGTCCTTGGACGTCTGGGAATCTCTTAAGTGGAGTGCTTTTGCCTAGACCCTAAATGCTGACCAAATGCCAGGCAATAAGAAAAATTGCAGGAAGGCAGATCTCTGTGCTTACATAGGAGAGAGGAGCAAAGGCCTGGTAGTGGGAAGCGGGATTCTAGACTGTGTGGCTGTCTCCAGACGTAGCTCAAATAGTGCTGAACTGCGGGAGACAAACCCCAGATTTGTAAGAGAAGGGGGATAGCTACAGCGAGAAATCTTACAGCGAGAAGCAGCCACTTTATTCACAAGGTAACGATTCCAATATGCCCTGAGTCTTGGTTTAAACCGCCAGCAAAGCTTTTGGCTCTGATGAGTCGCTTCCTGAAAAGCTGGCTGAGTAATTACTGTATAATGTTGTGGCTTGTAGCCGTGTGTGTCACAGGAAGCAGAAAGGGAGGGTGCCCGCCCAACTTGCTTTCTCCTTTTATGCTGCCCAGCTCATAGAATGGCACCACCCACGTTTGGGTGGGTTAACCTGATCCGGAATATCCCCCACAGTTATGCTGGAGGCTTGCCTTCTGGCCAGCATAAGTCCTGTTAAATGCATGAGCATTGGTATTTTAATTTCTCAGATTTTCTAGTCTGGCTAATAAAATTATTGTGAGAATAAGGTTTGTTGTGTTACTCAGCCTTTTCAAATGTCCTGAATTTATTTTTCTATTACTGTTTACAGGTTATTTTTGCTCTGGGTGGAATAGTTAATGCATTTTGGCTGATGGAGTTTGGGAGGTTTGTGTTTGGGTAAGTTATTCCATAATTTCATGTTATCTTAGCATGTTTATTAAGGATCTGTTTAATGCTAAGGACCAAAGCCAGGGCTTTCCATATCTCAACCTATCCACTGACACACCACTTGTCCCTTATTGAGGATTTAAAAGAAATAACATCATCATCCCTTGTGAGGTATTTACTGCTCTAGAGGCTGTGGGACCTGGGAGAATGGAGCCATAAATGAGGCAGACTAAAGTCTCAGGCAATAAACATTTGTCAGAGCATCAGACAGTTTATACTCAGGGTTCAGTGGAGTCACCAGAGTAAAGTGTGTGTTCACAAGGACGAGCTGCAAATGACTGACAAGTCACATGTGGCCAAAACCTGTTTTTCCGTAGAGGCATCTAAGCAAGAGTAGCCAGTTGTACTAAAGTAAGCTCTCTCCTAGCTGCCATTCCTGGGAGGTGCAGGAAAATAGTTCAAGAACATTTTTGTGGTTTTGAAGAAACTGAGGTCATAGGACTCTTGCTTTCTTGGCGTTTTCTCACAAGCTCTCAGAATTCTCCTCACATGACTCCATTCTCGGACCATGTTCAGACAGCAAGGAATTATTTCACATCCTTGAAATGTAGCCTAAATATGTAAGTGTGCTTCTTGGTTACTTGTTCTAACCAAGATGCAGTGTTTTGAGTGATCGTGGTTAGCTGTAGAGTTTGCTTCTTCATAACGATGTTTTTCCTGATTGCATTTAAGACAGATTTGATTCCATTCACGAAAGTATGGACCATCAGTTTCTACGTCAGTTACTCTGGGCGTCTTACTCTTTCTGAGTGAGTGGCGTGTATATCTTCCTGCTCACTGTTCAGGTGTCTTGAAGTAGCGCGCTATCTCTAGGCTGACTGCTTCTAGGTACACTTCAGTGTCTGCTACACAAACCTGTTCTGAGTCCAGCCGCAGGCTTCCTACCCTGAGGCATACAGTTGACAGAAGGAAGTCTTTTTTCAGAGGCACCAAGGGCACATGGATAGATAGATGTGGTATATTTCTGAAGGAAATAAAATGTATAGAAGACCTTGAAAGAGATTCTGGAACAAAAATGTGGTTAAAAATGGCCACATGGGTGACGTGAGAGTGTGGGAACTTATTTGTAGACGAGGAGGAAGATGCCTTTGGACTAGGACAGAGCCATGCGGACCTATTTTAGGATGTGGAGGTGACATCTTTGAAATGGGTCTCAAGGGGGTAGTAATAAATGTGTGGAGCTAAGTGGAAGAACATTAGGACCCAAGAAGTAGAAGAATGTTGATTCTGCAAGAGCTTTGCGTATTGGTCTGAAAAGTGAGATTTCGGCTTTACAAACTGTGAACTCTGCCCCCTCAGTGTTTTGTGTGGGACAGATGGTGCAGGGGTCAGCACTCCCCCCCTCAGTGTTTTGTGTGGGACAGATGGTGCAGAGGTCAGGCTCCTTTCGTTGCATGTCATGATCGCGAACTCAGCTTGCTGCATCATTCCAACATGCCACAATAGAAGACAGTCATCACATTTTGTTTACAGTTCGTGGCAGGTGGAGTATGTGAGTAGGCTGTCTGCCCTGGTGTCTGGGATCTCTGCTGCAGAGATTCATGGAAGGCCAGTGGTGCCTCTCGTGTGGGTTGCTTTCGTGTACCGTGGGGATGGTTGCTGTTTGTGCAAAGTAACTTCGGACTCCAGCTGTGAGTGCCGGGCTGAAGTGGCCGATGCCATCTTTGAGATGCTTATGACTACGCAGCATTCGTTCACTGTGTCTTCTTGGCTGGAGCCCTCAAAACTACCGCCATTCAAGAGGGAACAGAAGTCCTACATCTTTTGGGAAGGAGTGTTGAAATTGCTAACTGGGGTTTCTTTCAAAGCTGTGACTTTCCTTCCCCCACATTTAGAATTGGAGGAGAGTCCTTAGCAGTTGCCCAGAATACATATGCCGTGAGTTGGTTTAAAGGAAAAGAACTAAACCTGGTGTTTGGACTCCAACTCAGCATGGCCAGAATTGTAAGTATGGTGCCAGACCTCGTGAGGCCCAATAGGAGGCAAATTATCTCTTCAAGGTCTTAGAAAGAAGTCTGCTGGGCACACTTGGGTGTGAGGAAGTAGGCATTGGTTTTTATATGTCACTTTCAGAAACACCTGTTTGTGTGTGCGTGGTCCTGTGTAGGTGCCTCTGCATGCAGAGGTCAGAAGGGGGCATTGGGTGTTACTCTCTGTCACACTCTGTCACGCTCCTGTTCTTATAAAGGAAATCATTTGATTGGGGCTGGCTTACAGTTTCAGAGGTTTAGTCCATTATCATCAGTGATTTGACAGCATGCAGGCAGACATGGTGTTAGAGAAAGAGCTGAGAGTCCTACATCTTGATCTGCAGGCAGCAAAAAGAGACTGAGCCACCCTAGGGGTAGCTGAGCATATGAGACCTCAAAGCCTGTCCCCACAGTGACACACTTCTTCCAACAAGGCCACACCTACTCTAGCAAGGCCACACCTCCTAATAGTCCACTCCCTTTGGACCAAGCATTCAAACACATGAGTCTATGGGGGCCATACCTATTCAAACCGCTGCACTTTGTCTTCAGTAAAGGATTCATAAATAGCATAAAACAGTAAAATGAACATCCATTAGTTCAGAGTCTTAATATAGCTTGTCTAATTTCTCATCAATTTTGACACCCTGCCTCAAAAGTGCTCTACAAAGAAGTAGGCTCCAATGCCAGTGAAGAAATGGACTTGAAAGCAAGGAGTGAGCAAGCAGGCAAAGAGCAAAAGCTTCCTTTTCCCGGGTCCTTAGATAGACTTCCAGAAGAAGGTGTTGCCCAGATTAGAGGTGGATCTTCTGCCTCAAAGGATCTGGATTAAAGGTGTGTCTTCCCACCTCAGACTAATCCAGATTATCTCCCATGTAACGTGGATTCCGGTTATACTTACTTTACTGAGATACTATAAGTAAATAAGTAAACCCTCCCCCAAGAGTATTAATAATTGAGAATACTGTTGTTTTTTCCTTCCTCAGGGAAGCACAGTGAACATGAACCTCATGGGATGGCTGTATACTAAGATGGAGACTTCACTGGGTGCAGCTGGCCACCTGACCCTGGGAGTGACACTTATGATTGGCGAGTGAATCCTTCTGTCCCGTGCCTTGTCCTCTGAAGGCCTGCCATAGGGGATACTGTGCCAAAGGAGAGGAACTCTAGACTCAGTGCCGACACTGTGGTTCTGGGTTGTGATTTTTGTCTCCTTAGCTCATTAGTTCTTTTGGTTAGAAATAGACAGTCATGCGCCTTGTTTCTTCTTTAACGGGCTCTTCGAAGGAGGACCTGATTTTCCCATGTGTACCTCAGTGCTTTTTTTGGATATTGTATGTGCAAAGAGACCGTGCGTGTGAAGTGAGGTCAGCCAGGGAGTGTGTCCAGGTGAGCTCACAGTCACAGAGAGCAGGAGGAAGCTGAGACCCTTTCGCGCAGACTCAGCAAGGCCACTAGAGAAAAGTGGTGTGGCGTGGTGGAAAAGTCCACTAAGTTAAAGCCGGGAGCCTGGGAATCCTCTGCTGCCATCACTAGTGGTCTTTGCGGGTCTTTGCATACCGGGTGGGCTCCTCTTGTCCCATGGTGCCGGTTGCCGAGTGACTGAGCGGAGCATGAAGATCTGTGTGTGCCTGCTCTGCACAGATCTCAGATGAGTGACGAGCCCGGGTGCCACTGGCTTCTCACGGTGGCTTGTGGAGCAGTGAGGTGCAGCTTGGTTTCTCATGTCTTCTTTTCCTTGTAATCGCTTGGTGCGCACAGCGGTTAAAGAGGTAGTGGGGGGCGAGGCTAACAGGATCCTGTCTCGAGGCTACTTTCCCCCCACACCTCCCTTCTCAATGGCTTTGTCTTAGTTAAAGTTATTTTTACTGTCAGTTGCTCTTCAACATTCCATTTAGTTTTCCCCACATGCAGAATTTTAAAGAATTTCAGAGGTAGAAAAGAAATGGGCCGTCATCAAATCAAAGCCTCTCATTTTATACGCGAGGAACTGCGCCTTAGAGAGGCCAAGTTTGGGTCCAAAGCCATCACCTTGTCGGTGGCAGCAGCAGAACCCATTTTTTTTTTAAATTGGAACATACATAGTGTGCTACTTAGCTGGAAATTCCTCCCCCTCTCTTTCTGTGATGTATGTATGCGTTCATGTTGTTCTGTGCACATGTGTGTACGGGTGAACGTGTTACATGTGTGTGGAGGCCAGAGGTCAGTGGTAGATGTCTTCCACCATCACTCCCCACCTTAGGTTTTGAGACAAGGCCTCTCCCTGAAGCTCCTCAGTTAGACTGGCTGTCCAGTGAGCTCCGAGGATCTCGTCTTCACCTTCCTGTAGCAGCCACCTGCTCTCCTGTCTCTGCAAGCCCAGGCTGTTTTGTTCCAGTATTTTCCTTCTAGTTTCCAACCTTCTGTTGAGCCATACCGTGACAAAAGTGACCCCTGCTTGCCGGCTGTCTGCCGCTCTGTGCCTCTTGTGTGTGTGTTTGGCGTTGGTCTGCTTTTCTCAGCCCTGACTCTATTTCCCTTTCCTCAGTGACCACGCTGCTGCTCTTTGTGTAGTCTGCAGCTTTCCCAGCCTTTGGGCTTTTCTAAAATTTCTCTCCTTTATTTAGGGGGTGTAACGTGCATTCTTTCACTAATCTGTGCCTTGGTCCTTGCCTATTTGGATCGGAGAGCAGAGAAAATCCTTCATAAAGAGCAAGGAAAAACAGGTACGTCAGCCTGGATGAAGAGGGGGACAGAAGACCATACAATAATCCAGATCAGACCAAATCAAACCGAATTAGAAAAAGCCCAGGTTTAATGGATACTAAAGCTCCCAGGTGACCTTCCAGGCCCTCAGAGAGGAGATGGGGAGGGAAGACTGGGAAACCACTTGTTTGTTCTCTAGTAAATACCCTGTGAAGAGTGGTCTTGAGCATCTCTGGGGAGGGGTCACTGTTTGGCAGACCACAGAGGTGGAGTCTGGACTGAGGCAACTCCCAGGGGAAGGGGTTTGGGATGCAACCTCCACCTGAACATTCCAGACTCTCTGGATATATGATGCCGGAGGCTGGGGTGATGCTTCTAACTAACAGGCACCGTTAAAGCTACTTTAGAGTGGCATAGCCACAGCACAGTGCTGTGGTGCTGAGTGTTTATATTTTCAGACTCATTTTTGCTTATCTAAATTTTTGTATGTATTCCTCCGTTTAAACGTTTTGACAGACTGTACATCCTTGATTGTTTTCATATTAGTAAAATGATTTTAGTTCCCATAGATGGGAACAACTGTACCTTCTGTTTTTTCCCTATTACTTGTAAGTTATCTCAGAGATGCTATTTATGGAATTTTCCAGAAAAAATGTTAATTATGTGAGTAAAAACGATGACCATAGATGAAAGGTCCTTAGGTTTATGAAACAACGCGTCTTCCCTTTCTCAAGGTGAAGTCATTAAGCTGACTGACATAAAGGACTTCTCCTTGCCCCTGTGGCTGGTCTTCCTCATCTGTGTCTGCTACTACGCAGCGGTGTTCCCGTTCATCGGCCTGGGCAAGTGAGTATCCTCCAGCCGCCTGCCCACCTGTAAGTTATAGCGAGAGCTGAGTCACGTCGATGAATGGGTACTTTCTGTAGATAAGTTTGCCACTCTGGACACAGTATATATTTCGACTACTTAATTCATGTTCTGGGATACAGTGGGCATTGACAGCTCCGGCTTAGCTTTGTTTTAATACTTTCATTATTCTCTTGAAGAAATCCTGCAAAATTTTCTTTCATTCTTGGATCAGGAGGCTGCTTACTGTGCATTGGTGCCTGTCCACTTAGGGTTAATCCTGCCAGACTTAGGATCAGGATTCAAGGCAGGTTCTTCCTTGCTTCGTCTGCTTCTTGCTCATTCGTTGGCTGCTGCGGTGTGAGAGTGCAAATGGGTTTGCAGGAATTGTGTTTTTATGTCTTTATAACCTTTAAAACCACGTAGCCACAGTGTGGCAAGAACTCTATTGCACAGTAAAGGACTCAGCCGTTCTGCTGTTACTTTGGTGTTCTGAAGACGTGTGGACAGGCATAGTTGAGTCAGTGAAGGAGTCCCTTGAGTCCTGAGCTGCAGCGGGTGCTGTGTGACTGATAAAAGACAACAGTGGGAGAATGTCACCAGGAAAGGAAAGACCGTTGGACATTAGAGTTATTTTTAACTTGTCTTTATTTCATGAAGCGAAAGTAGTTCTCCTAATGTGCACTTTTCTTTTTTAATTTTAGAGTTTTTTTCATAGAGAAATTTGGATTTTCTCCCCAGTCAGCAAGTGCAATTAACAGGTATTTGGTATAATTCTGTACGTTCTTGTTGCCTGTGATATTTGGGGTATTTATAAGCAGAGGCTGTGCCTGAGAGGCCAGAAAAGTTGTGTGACCCCAGCCCCCCCAACACTGTGGACCCCAGTCCCAGGGACTTGGCTTTGCATTAAGGGGAAAAAAAACCCCCAAAACCAAAGAATTCTCCTTGGTTTTTCTCTTTCTCTTTTCTGGTGGTCATTTGGGAAGAGTGCTGAATTATCGAGCTGGGCTTGCTTAGTCTGCTGGTTGTAGAGATGCTGTGTGGCCTTCTGTTAATTCCTGTGCTCTCTGGGCAGTATCGTGTATGTCATATCAGCTCCCATGTCCCCAGTATTTGGACTCCTGGTGGACAAAACTGGGAAGAACATCATCTGGGTTCTGTGTGCAGTAGCTACCACTCTCGTGTCCCACATGATGCTGGCCTTCACCTTCTGGAACCCATGGATCGCTATGGTAATTAGTGGGGGATGGTCAGGGCTTCAGAGAGCACCCATGTATGCTTGTTGTGCCTGGCAAACCCAGCTGGCAGTGCCGAGGGGGGCGTGACTTGATGATAATTTTGATAAAGTAAATATATATATATATATATATATATATACACACACACATATATATATAAGGATTATCAATTATTAATGTATAAAGGTTTTTCATTTGGCTTATTTAGTAGGGAGCAGTCAAAGCTGAAGCAGAATTTGAAATAAAATAGTCTCATGACTGGAAAACTAATTACTTCCATTTATTTTTCTGAGCTGCATTAAAATAAGTCATTTCGCCGGGTGGTGGTGGCGGCGCATGCCTTTAATCCCAGCACTCAGGAGGCAGAAGCAGGCGGATCTCTGTGAGTTCGAGGCCAGCCTGGTCTACAAGAGCTAGTTCCAGGACAGGGTCTAAAAAAGCTGCAGAGAAACCCTATCTCGAAAAACCAAAAAAAAAAAAAAAAAGAAAAAAAAATAAGTCATTTCATTAAAAGTGACCAATCTTTTGGCCCAGTAGCCATTCTTCTGCCTCTGATTCTTAGTAGGAATAAAGGTGGCAGGAAGTCCATGAAGGTTTTGCTGTCTTCTTGGTGTCCATTTTCAGAGTGTAGGCTGAAGTGCTGTGTGTCTTACCTGTTCTCACTGGAGCACCCTGGGCATCAGTGGGCAGTTCCACGGAAGTCTCCTACACGGACATCCAGGTCCTAGGGATAGGAGTACTGCCCTAGAGGCTTTGCACAGGGAACGTCTTACGTTACGATGCTCAGCACTCCTTCCTCATTTGTAACTGTGCCAGGAGTGCACGGATGTGTCCATTTTCCTTGTCAGTGTTGGGTGTTGGCATTATTTTCTTATTTACCAGTTTGATAGGTACACGTAATACTTAATTTAAATTCAAATCATGCTTTTTCTTTTTTTTTTTTTTAAATTTGAGACATACTGTTGCTGTATACAGCTAAAGTTATCTCCAAATCACTATGTAGACTCGACTGGCCTTGCACTCAGAGTTGCACATCTGCAGGCTGTTGCCAGCATAGTCAGCATGGCAGCTGGATCCCTGCTCTGCTTTTCAGTTCAGAATCGGTCCTGTACGGGTCCTGTAGTAGAATAACGTCACTCTGCTGCCTTGATTATTCATCTGTTATTAAGAAAAATCAGATAAAAATCATGCCTGAAACTTGGATAAGAACTTCTTGGAAATTGTCTGTGCTCTTGACTACCCAGTGGCCCAGACAGCTTATACACACCATTGAAAATGGTTAAGACAGTGCTGGGCACTGAAAGAGGCCAAGCATTTCAAATTTTAGTCTAATTACAGTAAAACCTATTTACATTTCCATTTAGCTAGTATGTGACTTTACTAATGTTTATCAAGGAAAAATCACATACTGTATCCTTCTGCCCTCCTGTCCAGTGTCTCCTGGGACTCTCCTACTCATTGCTTGCCTGTGCTCTGTGGCCAATGGTGGCATTTGTAGTTCCAGAACACCAGCTGGGAACTGCGTACGGGTTGTAAGTATTGCATTTTCATCGCCTGTCACACAAGCTGCCTTCCACCGTGTCAGTTATCGTGATGCTCCGTGTGTCCTAACTGTAGTGACGCTCAGAGCTCTGGGAGAGCGCTGACCCTGCGGGTGACTGGAAACGTCGTTAGTCCATTTTTAAGCAACTGTTGCGGTGTTTCTGGTCATTTTGCCTAATATTGGTCTGAGGAAAACAACCCAATGGAGAAGGTTAGTTTAGTTCCTGGTTTTAGAGGTTTCAATCCATAATTCCTGACTCCATTGATTCTAGGCTAGTGGTCAGGCAGATCCCTCATGGCAGCCTGGAAGCAGGTGCGCACGCACGCGCGCACACACACATCCTACACCTGCTCTGAGGCCTTTCTTCCTGTATTACTCAGGACTCTGTAGAGTAACAGAATTCACAGAATGCATCTCTCTATGTAGAAAGGGATTTATGGAGTGGCTTACAGACAGCAGTCCAGCTAGTTCCAACAATGGCTGTCTATGAATGCCAAGTTTAAGAATCCAGTAGCTGTTTAGTCCATGAGGCTGGATGTCTCAGCTGTTCTTCAGTATATTCTGGAATTCTGAAGATGTAGGCTTAAATGCCAGTGAAGAAATGGTCTTGCTAGGGACCTGAGACCAACCAGGCAAAAAGCAAAAGCTTCCTTCTTCCATGTCCTTATATAGGCTTCCAGCAGAAGGTGAGCTCAGAGTAGAGGTGGGTCTTCCCACCTCAAAGATCTGGATTAAAGGTGTGTCTTTCTAACACAAAGATCCAGATTAGAAGTGGATCTTACTTCAAATTAAGCAAAATTCCCTCATGGTGTGCCCCTCTGTTTCTGGGTTTTATAATTCCAGATGTGGTCAAGTTGACAGCCAAGAACAGCCATCACGGGCCTTTTATTTTTCTCAGGCCTCCAGCCTGTGGGTGGTGCTTACCCATGTCCAGGGTTTCCCGCTGAAGTCCTTCCTCCAGACATGACCAACAGACATACCTTAAAGAGTTCTTTTCTGTTAGGTGCTCCTTAGTCCAGACAAACACAGGTATACTTGGCCGTCCAGCAAGGGAAGCCTGTAGCAAGACAGCTGGCGGAAGCTAAAACCCATAGGAGACATGGCTACTCCTGTCCATCTGAGCTCTGCTCAGTGGGAGGATGATCGGTATCCCAGGCCCCCAAAGGCAAAGGGGGGTGGTCAGGGGAGAGCGCCTGCTCCGGTGACTGCTGTGCAGGCAGCTCTCCCTTTCCTTCATCAGGTAGGCATTTCAGACTTCCCTTGCCTTGGAGCCGATGGCCGAGTAGCAGGAACAGTCCAGGAGAAACCCCCAAATCTGCTGGGAGTGGTGGCGCCCGCACACCTTTAATCCCAGCGCTCTGGAGTCAGAGCCTGGTGGATCTTCGTGAGTTCGGGGCAAGCTTGGTCTACAGAGTGAGTTCCAGGCCAGCCAGGGCCTACATAGCTGCCTTGTCTCCAAAACCCAAAATCTATCCTGTGCTGCCTGGCTGAGAGTCTTTCGTAGCACCCGTAATGTGTAGTCTGTGATATTAATAGTGAAGTTAGTCTGTGTATGAAGACTCTGGAGAATGAAATGATTTTTTTTTTTTTTATCCCAAAATCCTAGCATGCAATCCATTCAGAACCTCGGGCTGGCTGTCATTTCCATCCTTGCTGGCATGATACTGGATTCTCGAGGATACTTGCTTTTGGAGGTTTTCTTCATTGCCTGTGTTTCTTGTGAGTGTGCCATGTGGCAGCATTTGATTTCTTGTGATATAGAGTAAAATGTGCAGATTTTCACAGTTGGGTTTGCCATATCATCTAAAGGAAGATAAACAGTGTGTATGCCTCAGCAAGTAAGGGCAGGCAGCCAGGCTCCACCTTGTGGGCTCTGAACTGGCTCCTGGTGGGAAGTTAAGGGGGACGTTTTCATTTGTTCCTTTGTAAAGGCACACGGTGTCCTCAGATGAGAAATCCCTGCAAAGCCTACTCCTGTCCTGTGGAGTGACAAACTGGCCAGGAGCTGGCAGTTCTAGGGGCGAGAAGTGAGGAAGGGGGAGAGAGAGAGAGAGAGAGCGAGCGAGCGAGAGAGAGAGAGAGAGAGAGAGAGAGAGAGAGAGAGAGAGCACTCGCACACGTGCGTGCGTGTTTGTATGTATGTGTGGGGGGGTTGGCTCCCTCCTTCCTGTGAGGTGTCAGCCACCATGTCATCCCTGAGCTAAGGAGCAGTGGTTCCCTGTAGGGAAAACGCTGCAGCACTTGAGAGCTTTCAGAAACAAAGACCTGTGTTTTTAAAATGACAATTGTCTTAGGGTTTCTGTAGCTGTGAAAAGACACCACGACCATGGCAGCCCTTATAACGGAAAGCATTTAACTGGGGGTGGCTTACTGTTCAGAGTTTAGTCCGTTATCATGGTGGGAAGTATGACCACACGCAGGCAGACACGGTGGTGGAGACGTAGCTGAGAGTTCTACATCTGGATCCCTGAGCAGCAGGAAATGAACTGTCCCACACTGGGCATAACTTGTGCATATATGAGACCTCAAAGCCCGCTGCACGGTGACACACTTCACAACAAGGCCATACCCACTCCAACGAGGCCACACCTCCAATAGTGCCACTCTCTACAGGCCAAGCATTCAAACACATGAGTCTGGAGACCATATAGTCAAACCCCTGCACCCAGGAAGAGAAATTTGGTTTATGCGTTAATTTTGATTACAGAGGGGTTGCTTACAAGGTGCCTTGTGTTTTCCAGTGTCACTTTTAGCTGTGGTCGGTCTGTGTCTGGTGAACCGTGCCCGAGGTGAGCAGCTCTCATGATTTCTTTTTCATCTCCGGTGGATCTTCCCCAGGGCCAGGGCTTCACGCAGTGATTTCATTTTTATAATCACACATTCTGAACCTTCGGTTCTATCAAAATTGCTGTTATGCCTATTCGTCTCTAGTTAGATCAGTGTTTCATAATATAAAATCTCAGGTGTATATTAGCAAAAAGTCCCTAAACCCCTCATAATCTCATTTCTAAAAATAAAAAGTAAATTAATTTCCACTTTAAGGTTGAGTATATTTGATTTAGAATGAGAAATAGCAGATTTTTGACTAGTCCATACTAGTATGCGTTAGTGTATTTTTTATAAGAATTTGATGTCTATTAATCTTTCTAATTGCTTGTCCCTAAAGGCATGATATACTTAAGAGAATATAACACAAAATTTAGATTTCTTTTAATTTTTCTTAATTTTCAGTGATACTGACATTTAACAGTGTTTCAGTTAAAAAACCTGAAGCAAAATATAACTTCAAGCTTAAATATACAAAGCTAAAATTAAAGTGTGATTATATATTTTTCATTTTGTCTTTCATAACTTTTCATGCAAATATTTATGTGTATGATTAAATTTTAATTACTCGTGTTGCTTAAAATGGCTACTCATTTACATTTTAGGTGGGAATCTAAATTATTCTGCAAAACAAAGGGAAGAATTAAAGGTTTCTCATACCGAGTGAGTACTAAAAGGGAAAATTTGTATCTTGAAAACTTTAGCTGTGAGCATTTCATTTCAATTGAGGTTTGGACTTTAAAAATATCAGTTGTTTTCTTGATTTTTAAGAGCGAACAGGTCTGGAAATAGCAATACAAAATTCTTAGTTATTTTAGAAAATTTAAGATGACTATCAAGGCTTAAATGCAAGAATGAAAAGAAGTGGGCTTGTTGCCTCCTGTCTGGACTGTGCCCTTCCGTTCTCTCAGTTTGCCCCGTTAAAGTAGTTACAGTAACTTTTTGTCTTGCCCTGTGTCCTCCTCTCATCCTTCATCAAGAGAGGCGGGGGCGGAGCCTGAAGCGGGGCGGAGCCTGAAGCAGGGCGCTGCCTGCTGGCTCCCTCACTGGCCCATGCTTGCCTGCCTTTCTTGTACCGTCCGGAGGCCTCCTGTGTTGGCATGATGCTGTCCCACTGGACTGCGTCAAGTAGCAGTTAAGACAGTGCCCACAGATATGCCACAGGCCAGTCTGGTCCTGCAGTTCCTCAGTTTAAACAGCATGTGCATTACATTACGTCCCTGGTGACTCTACTATGTCCAGTTGATTTCCTAATATCAGTGTGCTGTTTGCTTTTTTCAGATTTCTTCTTAACAGATTAAAGACTGTAGTAAGGGGTTATGTTATTTTTTATAAGTATGTGTTAAAACATGATGGTAATTCTGTTTCCTGTTATTTTTTAAAGATTTTAGCCACTAAACTTACGATTTAAAGATTTATTACAAAAATGCATATCATCTGATGTTCAGTTTTTGTGACTTGAATAGGTTGAAGTCTGGAGTAACAGCCTGTGTCTTTTAGAACATGTTTTTCATGTTGAACTGAAATGAAAGGCTGCAGAGCTGGCTCAGTGATTAAAAGTGTATGCCGTTCTTACAGAGGGCCAGCGGTTAGTTTCCAGGGCCGATGTTGGTTTGGGTATCTCACCAGCTCCAGGGGACCCAGGGGCCTCTTCTGTGGCCACCTGCACTCATGTGCACCCCCACTCCACCCCAATAAAATGATAATGTTTTCCATCTGTATCTTACAAAGTTACAATTTTCATTTTGAAAATTGTATGAAGCTTCTTTCTTTTGGGTAATTTCTTGTATTCTGTTTTTCAGATAGCACTCTGAAATGATCGTCTTGAGAATGGGCAGCGTGCACCACTAATTGGAAACCTTCATAAAATTTTTCTTTCTTTTCTTTCTCTTTTAACAAAAGAGTTATTTAGAAAAATAGTAGAGTGGAAAATATATTTATATTTCAAATATACCTACAAAAAGTGTGTTCCTGTAGACCATTTTGGCCTGTGGTTTCTGTAACATGAGTTACTAAATAATTCTAATCAAGAGGGAACACTTAGAAAATTGGTCTGGAACGTTCAGTGAGATTTAAGAAAGACCAGACGCAATGGTCGGTCTGCATATTCTATTGGGGTAGTTTTTAGTACGTGCATTTTCAGGATGAACATTTTCTATGTATTGTAAAAGGGAAAAGAAATATGAGGGACGGTAGAGAAGTCTGTTCCATGTAGAATAAATGACATTTGCACTCGCTGTCTCATGGAGAATGCTGTGCGACTGCCCCACGTTCTCTACTAGGAGATTGAGTGTCATTAAATGCTGGCTGCTGAGCAGCAAACCTTTGGAGGGTTTTGTTGTCGTTGTTTCTATCAGGGACATGATTTGTAGCATAAATTTGCTGAAGCACCTCCTCCCCCAAGACAATAAAAGTGTCCTTCAGTTTATAATGGCTACCTGCGTACATGGGTACATAGAATCAGTGCAAAAATTATTCTTTATGTCTTCCTTATACTTTTAAAACATTTCAACACTGAATTCACTTTTCCTGGGGAAGATAATCTCCAAGAATCAAAGCTGCAATAAGAAAATGTCCTAGGCACAGCCTCACTGAATGATTACACGTGGTGCGAAGCGTCGTAGGCTTAAAGCTTGGGCACCGAGGGGCTGCGGAGGCGGCGGTGCCTAAGAACACTCACTGCTCTTCGAGAGGACCCCTGTTCAGTTCCCGGCAGCCACATGGAGCAGCTCACTGTCACCTGTAACTCTAGCTCCAAGGGATCCAGCACATTCTTCTGACCTCAGGCTCTTGCACATGTGAGAGCACACAAATATAATAATCTTTTTAAAGTGCAGAATCTGAGCAAGCATTCATTTTCTTTTTGATTTATCATCTATTATGGCTTTATTCACTTGAGGCTTTGACTACTTGTGGCTGTTGTAGCACGCACCAAGTATGACGTCGTCCCTGCTGCATGCTCTGCCTGGCTCCTGTGTGCTGGTCTTGCCCTTCCCGCTGTGTCTACACATGAGCTGTAGGGAGCCTTGACGTATTTGTAAACGGGTTGTGCTCCTGCTTCTCTCAGGCTTCGTCCCTTGCCTAGAGTGTGTTCTAGGGTGTGTTGAGCACACTCTAACCTGGTTTCATCTGATTTAAACAAACGCCTTGGCTGCTAGCCCAGAACCTTTTTCCATAAAGAAACTCCTCCAGACCACTCAGGCCATATACAATCCGTGATGGCTATGAACTTTGAAAGCCTCCTTCTCCTCTGCCTTTTTAGCTTCCCTTACTTTGTGAAGAATTGGTGTCAGTGTGGGTTTCGAGTGGTGTGTTTCCTCCTCAGATTGTCAGCTCCATGAGAGCAGGGACACTGTCTGGTTTGTTAGTGAATGTATCCATCATGCCTAGCACAATGTATGTACAAAACTTTTCCTTGCTTCCTTCCTTTTTAAAAATGGTATGTAAAATAAAAAGTAATTGGAATAACCTGTTTGGAGCATAAATAACAATTCAAATAAGACCCCCAAAGGTTTGGTGGGCTGCATGTCTTTTGGCTTAGAAATCTTATATTTACTATGTGCCCTAAGGAAACCACCAGGCACTCACATATCTTCCTTTTGGGTTTTCTAATGGTCTGACAGGGAGCCATTCGCATATGAACGTTTAAGAGTTGTTTTCGTGATTTTAAGGTTCTGGGATTGAGCCCAGGCGGGGTCATTCCTGTGCTAAGCTAGTGTGAGGAACAGCCCCAAGTCCCAAGCTTTGGGACACACAGTCTGTGGAGATTAGAGACAGCTCATGGGTAGAGTTCATCCCATTATAGTACCAGCAAGGACAGAGTTCACAAGCCACCCAAGAACTGCTCCAGCCTACCCACCAGCTGCTTGTGAGTGCTGGAGGGTGTTGTTTAGCCTCTTAACATTGTACCCATTTGACAAACTAAGCACAAGCCTGAGTTTTCATGGGAGGTGCGGCACCCATGACTGCTCAGCCCAGAAGGGGCACCCACTACAGACTGAAATCCAACTTGGTGAGCCAATGAGTTTTCTCCTCCTTCCTTTCCTCCTTCCTCCCCTCCCCTCCCCTCCCCTCCCCTCCCCTCCCCTCCCCTCCCCTCCCCTCCCCTCCCCTCCCTCCCTCCCTCCCTCCCTCCCTCCCTCCCTCCCTCCCTCCCTCCCTCCCTCCCTCCTTCCCCACCCCTTCTCTTTCTGAAACAAGGTTTTGCTACATAGACTTGACCAGCTTGGAACTTGCTATGTTGACTGTATTGGGCTCTTAATTCAGATTTCTGCCACACCCCAAGAACCAATGGGTTTTAATTGGTGTTACAGGAGCAGGAATGACTCAAAAGTGGTTGCATCACACATATAAACTCAGACTGGCAACATATACAGGGCCTGCACAGAATCAAGCCAGAGGAGGGAAAATGTGCATCCACTCCTACCTCTAACCAAGAAGCTGTCTGCAGTTGGTACCTGCTGGCAAAGGAAAAACTAGTTTTCTCTAATGGAGTCTCACTGGGTATATTAGCCACACTTCAGGGTTGGTCAACACAAAACTCAGTATTTTTGTAGACTTTTTGTCTGATTTTGTTTTGTTTAGACATTCTTTGCCTATTATTGGTCTTTTGCTTGTATATTCTGGTTTCTGATGCCCCCCCCCCGTATTCCATTTGTTTGCTTGTTTGTGTGAGGGTCTGTAGTAGGAGGTTTCCTGGCTACCAAGACCCGAAATAGTCACAGAAACTATATTAATTACAATACTGCTTGGCTAATGACTTAGACATGTTCCTGGCTAACTCATATCTTAAATTAACCCATTTCTACTAATCTATGTATCACTACACGGCTGTGGTCTACTGGTAAGCATCTCCTTCAGCAGTTACATGATGTCTCTTTGGCTTCACCTACTTTCCCTCTATATCTTGAATTTTCTGCCTGGCTATATTCTGCCCTGCCATAGGCACAAAGTAGTTTCTTTATTAACCAATGGTAATAAAACATATTCACAGCATACAGACGGGAATCCCATATCACCTCTCCTTTTCTGTCTAAATAAAAGGGAGGTTTTAACTTTAATATAGTAAAATTACATATAACAAAACAGGTATCAAGCAGTTAGTTATAATATTTATATCTACTTTATCTTTTATCAAAACTTAGGAAAACTATAATTATAACCATCTATTCTTCAATTCCATCAAAGACTCCAGAAGGATATATTACCTAAGTAAACAGGAAGTGCATTGTAAGCAACTTCCAAAACTCTAGAATTGACAGAGACATCTTGCTGCCTGGACAGTCACCCAAAGTTCTGTAACATTGGGCATCCATCTCCAGCCTATAGACCCACAGTATCTGGCAGACTTTCCCATGAAGCAGGAAATGTCAAAGACAGTTCTGCCTATATTGGCAGTTTGTCTTCTCTGTCCCGCAGAATGTTTGGAAGATCTTTCATGAAGCAGGAAGCCTGAAGGACTGTCTCATCTTTAGGCAACTTCAGGGTGCGGTGGAATGAGCAAACTAGAATGCGCCATACATAGGTATCACGAAAGGTTATTGGACATCAGAGTGCCCAGACTATCCTCTTGGGGACGGGGCAGACAGAAAGGAGCAAAATTTTGGAAAACAAGCGGATTTTATATGACATCAGGTTGCAGATTTTTGAGTGGATACAGGCTGAACTGGGTGCTAGGTGCCCTTGCCCAAGGTGGTTGACCTTGGGGCAGGTTCATAGAGGATTCCGGTAAACAGAAACCTGTTTTAGGAGATTCCTGGGGGATGCTAAATTCAGGTTTTCTATTTACCCAGTCAGAGTCTCTCTGCTTATTGTCACTGCTGTTTTGGGGTGCCCAATTTGAACCTAACTTTTAAAAAGAGGAAAGGGTCATGGAGTTGGTAGGATGGGGTGGTACGGAGGATATGGACGAACTGCGGCAGGGGAAAAGTGTGATCAGAATAGATTGAAAAGAGCTTTGAGTGGGTTGCATTATCCAAAGGCCCACCCTACACAGTCAAGGACTTACAAAATTGCTTTCTTGAAAGTCTGCCCAGCTTCCAGGTAGCCAGCTTCGCAGTCCAGAGAAGTCTGTAGCCCAGAGTTCTGCACAGCCTGCAGGTAGCTCTGCAGTCCAGAGAGGTCTGCAGCCCAGAGCTCTGCACAGCCTGCAAGGAGCTCCGCAGTCCAGAGAGGTCTGTACTTGGTGAGTAGTTCTCCTCCAGCAGCTGTTTAACGCTTCAGTAATTTAGGGAGGGGTCTTCTGGTAATTCAGTAAACCCCAGCTTTCTCAGACAGCAGGTTTGCTTCCTGAATCTCAGAAGTTCCTCTCCTGGAGGGAATGTTTCAAAAGAAACTTAAACATAATAACAGCCTACTTAAAGTAGAATTTTAAGCAGCCACGAAGTGCTTTTGTAGGGATCATGCTCACAGGGGGTAATACAGATAGTATTATTTGGATTCTGCCATTTCTAAGTACAAACAAACATGTGGAGGAACACTACACCAATGTCTCTGAGGGATTGCTTTCCCAGCTCATGTTCTCAAGTTTTATTTATTTATTTTTACAATAAATATGTGAAAAAAAAGCTTTAAAACCCACAAAGAACACAATCACTGTCAAGCTTGAGTCACATTGCATGAAGAGGGTAACTTTTGCAAAAAAGAACTTTTGGGATTTAGACAGAGCCAAGAGTTAGAATTGCATGGATGGGAAGAAAATTTGATGAGGAAGAATATCCTTGCAGTCTGGGTAAGTGTCCCAGGATAACAGGAAATAATGCATGCATATGGGTAAAGGGGAATAATGTATGCATATTGATGGGTAAAGGGAAATAGTACATGTATATGAGGTAAAGGGGAATAATGCATGTATATGGGGTAGAGGGAAATAATGCATGTATATGGGGTAAAGGGGAATAATGCATGCATATGGGGTAAAGGGGAATAATGCATGTATATGGGGTAAAGGGGAATAATGCATGTATATGGTGTAAAGGGGAATAATGCATGTATATGTGGTAAAGTAAAATAATGCATATATTTCTTGGTCCTGGTTTGCAGTGGAAGCTAATTGCAAGCTGTTGATGATGCTAGAGCGTGTTGCCTGCAGCTGCAGACACCTTAGCATCTTTTAGTGTTCATGATGCTTCACTGGGAATCTCTGACTTCGGCCCTGAACAGTGATTTTTCTGCTGTGCAGCTGAGGAGGAAATTGCTGGGGTTTTGTAAGTAACACTAGAGTCCTCACCTCGAGCAGACAGCCTAACTTCTCCAGCTTGCGTTTACTCTCTAGAGTAGGGGTTGAGCTTATGGCCAGGAGCACACCTGTGGTTGTTCTTCATCAGTATCACATCTTGGGACCTGCACATACTTCTCTTTCTGATCCTGGGCTCTACCCTTCTGACCAGTTTGACAGGAAACAAATTGATTAGTGAGATTTGGTGAACAGGACATTTCATTTGGGACGGCCATGTTGCACGAGTTTGTCTTTTGAAGTGGGTTTGATGCCTGTCTCCAAGTGGCTTTGTGTGCTTCCGTTTCCTGAAATATAAAATTGCTTCCATTCCTTGTTGCACCTCCATTTTTGAAGTTTCATTCTGAGTTGAACTTGAGAAGCGGGGCTTTGCTGTGTAGCCCCGTCTGGCCTGGAACTTGCAACAATCTTCTTATCCACCTTACCAAGTGCTGGGGATGTGGACCAGAGCCATCATACCTGACCTACGTTTCCTGACATGTAAAAACTGTCTATATTTATGTCCATATGATGTTTTGATGCTTGCATGTCCAAATCAGAACTGTCTTAGGGTTCCCATTGTTGTGGTCAATACCATGACCCAAAGCAACTCACGGAGGAAAGGGTTTGTTCCATCTTGCAGCTGGGAGCCACCCATCCAGAGAAGTCAGGGCAGGAGCTGATGCAGAGGCCATGGAAGAACACTCCTTCCTGGTTGCTCTTCATGGCTTGCTCAGCCTGCTTTCTCTTAGCACCCAGGGGTGGCACAGACCCTCCCACATCAATCATCAATCAGGCTTAACCACAGGCTAATCTGTTGGAGTCATTTTTCTCAACTGAGATTTTTTTCTTCCAAAGTGACTAGCTTGTGTCTAGTGGACGTAAAATTAGCAAATACAAGAGCATAATATTCTCTTTAATTATAATTTCTTTACAGCTAAAAATACTGAAAATCTTTTTAGCTCACATTTGTTTGTTTATTCATTTCTTTAGTTTATTGACTCTGAGTCTCACCTGTAACCCTGGTTGGCCTGGAGCTCACCGTTGTAGACCAACCTGACCTTGAACTCACAAAGATTTGCCACCCTCTGCATCCTGAGTGCTGGAATTCAAGACACATGGCGGCATTGCTGCCTCATTTGAGTTAAAACGCACGACACATTATTGTTACTTACAGTCAGGCACCCTGTCATGCATGGGCTTTTGTGCCATTGTTCGTTCATGGGATCATTGCCTAGAAGGCGTTTTCCTAGAGCTGGTGATTCAGGGATCTGGAGGACCTGGGCTGTCTGCTCAGTGAGTGGTGGTCTCAGGCATAGGTCAACAGTGCAGAGGCTGACATTTGATAAGTGTTATCACACAACATTGTCTTTGGACTAACGGTTTAGAGAACCTGGAAACACGGAGATTTTCAGACCATATGGCTTTTGAGCCCCATTGCGTAGGAGGAGTTGGCTGATTCATTTAGGTGGAGAAGGGGAAGAGTTAAGGGTGAGTAGGAGAGGGAGGCTGGACACTAAGGCCGAGCAATCCTGCTAGGCAGTGGAAACGAGAAGCTGCATAGAAAAGTTTGGGTTGAAAGGTTGGTGTAAGACAAAGGGCCGAAGGCCTCTTGTCCATGTTCAATAAAGGGTCCAGCCGTGACAGGCTCAATAGAGGCCTCAATACCTGGTTCTAAGAAAGACCACAAACTGGGACCACTCAGGCACCACCCAGGAACAAACCGTCTAAGGGGAAAGTGCCTAATGTTCCAAAGGAAAGTCCTACTGTTCCAACTATTGTAGATAGGATCACCTGATCTCACCAGGACACCCCCAGACAAATGTGAGCCAATCAGGGTTCCTAAACCTTAAAAATCCCTCACCCAGCTTCTGCTATTATAAAATCCCCACCCAACTGAGCTCAAGGCTCTGCTTGTTTCAATGCATTGGACCCACAGAGAGTCCGAGTTCGAACTTGAATTAGAATAAAGGCTCTTTGCTTTTGCATACTGGACTCGGTCTCTTTGTTGGTGTTCCGTGGACTCAGCGAATTTGGCATAACATTCAGCATGTGGTCTTCAGAGCTCTGTGAAGAATTTTATGCTGGGGATTGCCAAGACTTAATTTGCATTTTAGGACAACTGGAAGCAGTAGAAAGGGAGTGAATCATTGTTAGAGGGAACAAATTTGGAGGCAGGGGCGTGGTTAATAGGTTGTGGAGGCAGGGGAATGGTTAATAGGTTGTGGAGGCAGGGGAATGGTTAATAGGTTGTGGAGGCAGGGGCATGATTAATAAGTTGTAGAGGCAGGGGCATGGTTAAGGATACTGGACAGATGATAGTTTACATACTCAGCAGGGACAGGATGGAACAGAGAGAGATCCTGACTATGGCTGGGAGGTCCAGCTGAAGGTGTGGCCATCCGAGGAGGTGAGGTGGGAAAGAAAGGCTCAAATGAAGGTCACCTTCCGGATTTCTGGCTTGAACAGAAGGTGCTGTCCTTTAACCATTGAGACCACAGGATGAAGCTGCAGTTTGGGAGGCAAAAGGGTTCTGCACTGGCTTCATGGAGCTTGCGGTAAGCAGCCAAGACACTTAGAGAAGTTATCACGTTGAGTGGGCATGATGGGCAGGGTCCCAAAGGGGGACAAAGTATGTGTTTGCGAAGTCAGGGAGGCAGTGAGCTGATCCAGTCAGAGATCAAGGTAAGTGAAGGGATGGCAAGGTCACAGGCCTAAGGGCATGAGGTTGGAAAACAGAAAGCAGAGCAATCAGTAGAAGCCAAAGAACTAGCTGAAGCGAGTAAGAAGGGAAAAACAGCACAGAAAAGTCAAACATGGGCCGATGGGATTCGTTCATTGTAATTGGCAGGTCATTGGTGTGTTGTTGGAGCAGTTGGGGAATGGGGAGTGGGGATAGGCAGCAGCAGCAGCCAGAGAGAATGATTTAGATTATGGTATCAGGGTAGAGTTTCGACAGAAAGTGTAGCCTACCCCTGTAAGAAATGAGGCCATAAAAAGGAAGACATAAGGAGCCTTCTCTGTGGCTGCATTGCTTGACGGGCTAACGCGTTCTAAAGGTCTTTTGCCTAATGCGTTCTTCTGCTTGCAGAGTGGCGCAGTCTCAGACGCTGTGATTCTTTAATTTCCTGGAAGTGGCACTTTTTGCTTCGTGTGTGTGATTTAAGCACCATAAAAATGCTCAGCTACAGCTTGCTTCGAGAGCGTAAGTTCTGCTTCTGCGCATGGCAGTTTGGTACTTTAGCATACAAGCCCATAACAAACCCCCATGCTGGGAAATTGAAACCCTTAAGAGATTTGGCTTGTTTATAAGAAAGTAAAAGATGAGAACCCACAAGTTTACAAGCCCAGGTTGTGCTTAATTGCAAGTGATTCTTTTCTTTTCTCTCAAGAATTTTCTCTTTTTGCTGTCTTCGGAATACAGATTACAAAGCAAAACTGAGACTATGTGTAGGTAGTTTGTATCCTTTTTTTTTTTTGGAATCGAAACTGGTGGGCATTATGGTTTGAGCCTGAAATGTCCTCCCAGAAGCTAATGCACTCTTGTGGGTGCTGGGCGCCAGCGGATGCACTATTTTGAGATGTTGTGGAAACTTCGAGAGGTGGGATCTACCTGCAGGAAGTAGGTGTTGGTTGAGACAGGAGGAGGGGCGTGGCCTTGGGAGGCTCCATTACCCCTTCGCTCACTTTTGGTTGCACCCTCTGCTTCCTGGCAGTCTGTGACAGGAACTACCCTGCTCCAGTATGCCCTCCCCGTCATGAGGGACGGAAACTTCCACAGCTTGAGCCAATAAATGGCATCTCTGAGGAAGGAGTGAAGGAAAGAACAGAAGACCTGGGATAAACTGCAACTCCGGACTTCAAGGCGGGGTCGGAGTTGCCATTGGATGACACAGCATAGGAATACCACACGCGTGAAGAGTTCGAAGACAGAAGTCGAGGTCGTCCTGTGAATCTAGTAAAACAGAACAGGTACCGGCAAAGGGCTCAGAGCGTGCCCTTGTGACGTTGGTTACGTCAGCAGGGCCTCTCCTTTCTTCACCCCCCTCACATAAGGTGCTCCTCACCCCTGCCCACTACTAGAGGCATGTGTTTTTGTCTTAAGGTCTCACTGGCTGTTCACACCCAGCTTGTTTAAGTTTGAACTCTCCCGCACAAGCCCAGTTCTGTTCCCTTTTTCCATCTGCCCTCCCTTGGCACTACAAAGTGTCTGCTTTGTGCTGGTTGTTGCCTGTCTTTTTGTTTCCCCAGAGAGACTCTCCGATCCCAGGCTGGATTTGAACTTATACAGCTGGGGATAACCCGGAGGTTCTGGTCTTTCTGCCTCTAAACTCCTAAGTGCTGGTGCTAGGGTTACAAGCACATGCCCAGTTTATGTGGTGCTGGGGAGATACCCTCCTCTGTGATCACACACAGAGGAGGCAAATAGCCTACCAACTGAGCCACATCTCTGATAATTCTTGTGATACTTGAAGCTCATAGTCGTTTTTCTGTTTCTCTTCCCATGCTGTCAAAGCCACTGTTTTATTTCTTTTTATGATTTCCGGTGTACTTTAAACATTTTAATTCTATCTGTGCCACTTTTGTTCTGCCCATTGTCTGGGCACTTAGATCTCTGCTATGGTCTCCTGATATTCATCATTTCCATCTTCCTCCTCTGTGTTCTCAGCATCCCCTTGCTTCCTCTCTGCTCCGGTTGGAAAGTTGTGTTCTATAGATTGAAAAACTGTGTTCTACGGATTGAAAACAGAGTCCTGAGAGAAGGAAAGAGACCCAAGAGGAAAAAGACATGCATCAACTTCAAAGTGGAGTCAGCAGTCAAGAACACTGCGAGGGCAGCTGGAGGAACTGGAGTCCTTCGTCTGTGGGAAGGGAAAGCTGACATTTGGAGAAGGTTCTCTCTGGATACAGAGTGAGAGAGAGCAGGCTCAGGAAAATGGTGGTGGGGGATGGAATTCTCACTTTCAGTGGCACGGTGAAGTTGAGGGTGAAACAGTATGCGGGGAAGGCTTGTGGTGGGGCTGGCAGACCAGCCTGGGGGCGCTGGGCGTTTCTCTATGGAGCATCTATGGAAGAAATGGGGGAAGGGAATGTGTCGAAAGTGCTTTCTTTTCTTTGAGGCATTTCTCATGTATTCCTGGCTGGCCTCGAACTTGATGTCTATTTAAAGGGGACCTTGAATTCCCAATCCTCCTAGGCCCAATGCCTGGAATTGCAGGCTTGCTCCATGGTGTTCAGTGTGGTGCTGAGGATAAAACTCAGGGCTCTGTGATTATTAGGCAAGCATTAAACCGAGTGAGCTGCATTTCCAGTTCCTGGATACTTTAAATGTGTGTGTGTGTGTGTGTGTGTGTATGTGTATATTCATGTGTGTGTGTATGTGTGTGTATGCATGTGTATGTGTATGCGTGTGTGTATGCATGTGTGTATGGTGTGTGTGCGTGCGCGTGTGTGCCTGTGTACGACACATATGTGTAAATACATGGAGACCAGAGGACAACCTCAGCTATTGGTCCTCATTTCTCACCTTCTTTTTCACAGACTGTTTAACGCTGTGTCTTAGTTAGGGTTGCCATCGCTGTGAAAAGACACCCTGACCACAGCAGCTCTTATAAAGGAGAAACGTTTAATTGGGGTGACCCACATTTTCAGAGGTTTAGTCCATTATAGTCATGGTGCGTGCGACATGGTGGCGTGCAGGCAGACATGGTGCTGGAAAAGTATCCATCCCAGTGACTTTCAGGCAACAGGAAGTGGTCTGTCTCACTGGGCGTGGCTTGAGTCTCCATGGTGACTCCCTTCTACAACAAGACCACACCTCCTCCAACAAGTTCAGACCTATTAGTACCTCTCCCTTTGGGGACCATTTTCTTTCAAATTACCACATTGTCTGTGATAGGCTCTCTGGCCTTTGATTTCCTGGATTCTCTGCTTACCACCTCGCCACAGGAGCGCCGGAATTACAGACGCATGCTAAGGCCTCTGCCTTTAGTAGCTTTTGGGAAATCTGAACTCAGGTCCGCACAACCTGCCAGCACATGCTTGACCCCATGAGGCGGCTCGAAAGCCCCTTGGAAATACTGTTTTTAAACAAAGCTGCAAGTGCTGGGTAGGATGGCTTTGAAGGGAGAGAAAAACCAATTTAAGAAACCTGGCAGGACTCTGGCTGTGACCAATTTTCTCAGATTGCTCTGCTCAGGTGCAGTTCCCCACACCTGGAGATGCCATTCTCCGTTGGCTTTGGAAGTCTCCACTGCCCGCTTCTGCCGGCTCTTCCAGCCACGTCTCTGACTCCCTGCTGGGAGTCAACTGATGATCTCGGACAGGTTGGATTTACTCATCAGGGTTGCATTTCCTCTTTTCTTTGCTGCTTGGGAGAGTCTTTAGACTGAAATCACATTTGACTTTCAACTATATGCACAACCCCTCCTCTCAGCTGGGGTGCTCCCGCCCCGCCCCCTGAAAACCTGGGTCACACGGGTCTCTGTTTGTTAATGAACAGCTGACAGGTTAATGAATGTAGCTGCCTCCACGGCTATTAGAGCTCACACGTTACTTGCATGTTTTTACATTTTATTTTTCCCATGGCTTATCTATCGCCCCCTGAAGGACCGGGGTCATGATCAGCAGTCTTGGTGGTCATGGTCATTTTCATCCATTATAGCTCTGATTACCACCTTTTCAGCGGGATACTCGCTGACCTTCAATTTTACTTTTAACCAGTTCAAACCACCGGACCGACTGCAGAAGGTGGCGAGGAGCCAAGAGCTAAGGGGCTTGAGGGTTCTGGATTTCCCTGCAGAGCTGGGCACACTCAGGGGGGACATTTGGCCTTGCTTTCCTTGTGTCAGTGGTTGTCACTAATCATGAAGGACGTGTAGAACACACTGCTGTGTTAGAGGATTTGCAGCTTCATCACAATGAGAGCAGACTGATTTGATTCTAGTGTCTGGAGACATGATTCCAGGAAAGCCAAGGATGTGGGGTTAACTAAGTTAGACTTTCTCACCACACAAGTGAGACAAATATGCATGTTTGCACTTTTCTGTTAGGTAGGGAAACAAAC